>NC_067153.1:64121691-64399191 GCF_903995435.1 Acomys russatus
TTTCTTTTTTTTTCAAGACAGGGTTTCTCTGTGTAGCCTTGGCCATCCTGGACTCACTTTGTAGACCAGGCTGGCCTCGAACTCACAGCAATCCGCCTGCCTCTGCCTCCCAAGTGCTGGGATTAAAGGCGTGCACCACCACGCCCGGCTCTTTCTTTCTTTTTAAAAAAGATTTATAGAGCTGGGCGTGGTGGCGCACGCCTTTAATCCCAGCACTCGGGAGGCAGAGGCAGGCGGATCACTGTGAGTTCAAGGCCAGCCTGGTCTACAATGTAAGTCCAGGATGGCCAAGGCTACACAGAGAAACCCTGTCTCAAAAAACAAACAAACAAAAAAAAAAAAATTTAAAAAAGATTTATTTATTATTTATACCGCATTCTGTCCACATGTGTGTCTGCACACCAGAAGGGGCAACAGATCTCATTATAAATAGTCGTGAGGTACCATGTGGATGCTGGGAATTGAACTCAGGACCTATGGAAGAACAGACAGTGCTCTTAACCTCTGAGCCATCTCTCCAGCCCCCAAAATTACTTTTCATCATAATTTGCATTACCAATCAAAAACCATTCTTTTAGACCTAAAAGATCTTCTTAAATATTAAAGAATTTAAGCTTAATTGTAAGACTATAAGCTGGGCATGGTGGCGCACGTCTTTAATCCCAGCACTCCGGAGGCAGAGGCAGGCAGATCACTGTGAGTTCGATGCCAGCCTGGTCTACAAAGCGAGTCCAGGACAGCCAAGGCTACACAGAGAAACCCTGTCTCAAAAAAAAAAAAAAAATTGTAAGACTATAACTATTCAGTCTTTAGCCCCATCAGAGGCCTGAGAAAAATATTATCTGAATAAACAGGCAGTGCAGAACAAGCAGCTTCCAAAACTATAGAACTGACAGAGACTGCAGCTGCCTGGACAGTCACCCACGGCTTCTCTGCAGTGTTGGAGCATCGTCTTCAACCGTCTGCCTCCGCACACCTGACGGGCGTTCCTGTGAAGCAGGCGTTGTGAAGGGCTTGCCTGCCTCGTCCTTGCCAAGCTTGGCAGTTGGCTTTCCTTACCTAGTTTGTCCAGTATTCTGTCTGCAGCTGAAGCAAAGGCTTTTTTTGTTCAGTGACTAGCTTGCCACATGGGAAGCCATCTCCTAAAGGAGAATTCTTTTTTCAGTCTTTCATGTGATTTTCTTTTCTTCCTTCAACCATAATAATATGATATCCAATTTTTTTGTTTGTTCGTTTGTTTTTCAAGACAGGGTCACTCTGTGTAGCCTTGGCTGTCCTGGACTCACTTTGTAGACCAGGCTGGCCTTGAACTCACAGCGATCCACCTGCCTCTGCCTCCGGAGTGATGGGATTAAACGCATGTGCACCACCACGGCAGGAATACTTTTTTAAAAATTACTTAATGTTTCTTTCTTTTTTTTTTTTTTTTTTTTTTTTTTTTTTGGTTTTTCGAGACAGTGTTTCTCTGTGTAGCCTTGGCTGTCCTGGACTCACTTTGTAGACCAGGCTGGCCTCGAACTCACAACGATCCGCCTGCCTCTGCCTCCCGAGTGCTGGGAATAAAGGCATGCGCCACCACGCCCGGCTTACTTAATGTTTCTTGCTAGAAAAAAAGATTTATAGGGCTGGAGAGATGGCTCAGAGGTTAAGAGCACTGTCTGTTCTTCCAAAGGTCCTGAGTTCAAGTCCCAGCAACCACATGGTGGCTCATGACCATCTGTAATGAGATCTGGTGCCCTCTTCTGGCCTGCAGGTCTACATGCAGGAAGAGCACTGTGTACACATAATAAATAAATAAATAAATCTTTTTAAAAGCTTTTAAAAAATTATAAGTGGGGCATGATGGTGCATGCCTTTTAATCCCTGCACTTGGGAGGCAGAGGCAGGTGGATCGCTGTGAGTTCCAGGCCAGCCTGGTCTACAAGTGAGTCCAGGACAGCCAAGGCTACACAGAGATCTCCTGTCTGGAAAAACCAAAGAAAAAAATTATATACTTTTTATTTATTTCATGCCTATGTGTGTTTATGCAAAGATGCACACATGGGACTCAGGGTTCAGAATCTGTTCTTTTCTTCCACCAGGGGATCCAATTCGGGTGTTTAGACACGGTGTTAAATGCATGTACACAGGCACCACACACACACACAAACGTTAAGAAAACAAAAACCGAGGGGCTGGAGAGATGGCTCAGTGGTTAAGAGCACTGCCTGCTCTTCCAAAGGACTCGGGTTCAATTCCCAGCACCCACATGGCAGCTCACAATTGTCTGTAACTCCAAGATCTGACACCCTCACACCAACGCACATAAATTAAAATAAAATAAAATTAAAAACTTCACTTGGTTCAGACCAGCTCAGTGTGTTTGTTTTTTGTTTTGTTTTGGTTTTGTTATTGTTGTTGTTTTCTAGACAAATTTCTCTGTGTAACCTTGGCTGTCCTGGACTCACTTTGTAGACCAGGCTGGCCTCGAACTCACAGCAATCCACCTGCCTCTGCTGGGATTAAAGGTGTGTGTCACCGCCGCCAGGCTTTTTTGTTTGTTGGCTTTTGCTTTTTTTTTTTAACCTTAGTGTGTTTGAACATCAGGAATGTCAAAGTGCTCTGTGACTGAGAATGATAAGGGATTTCATGAGAAGGAAGTCCCAGGAACTGGGGCAGTGGGCAAAGAGCTTTCTCCAGAGGAGATCTTCCTATATGGGACGCAGATGAGAAAATTATCAGCAATATTGTTCGTAACCAGCAGGTGGCAGCAGTGAGCTGCTCCAAATCTGACGTGTAGCACATAGGCTCCCTTGGGGCCTCCTGACTTGGGGCAGCATATTGTGAGTCTTCTGTAGGGGTATCGCAGAGTTGTCGGTGCTGAGGCAAAGCCTGGCCTGGGGGAAGTGATGGTTCCAACCCTCCTCACAGTCTCTGCTGAGGGAGGCCCAAAGGTACCTTGTTCCCTAGGCCAGGAGCCAAACTTCCTGCTTGTTTTCCCTCCAAAAACATTTCTTGGGGGCCCTTATTGTGTGCCCGGGGTATCCTAGAAGAGTGCAAACAAGTGGAAGACAGCTTGGTGAACAACTACACTAGGACGATGACTCTGGAAGGGGCGATGTTTTTGTTTGTTTTTCAAGACAGGGTTTCTCTGTGTGGCCCTGGCTGTCCTGGACTCCCTTTGTAGACCAGGTTGGCCTCGAACTCAGAGCGATCCTCCTGCCTCTGCCTCCGGAGTGCTAGGATTAAAGGTGTGTGCCACCATGCCCGGCTTCTTTTTATTTTTTTAAAGATTTATTTATTATTTATATGGTGTGAGCCAGCAGGCCAGCAGAGGGCGCCAGATCTCATTACAGAAGGTTGTGAGCCACCATGTGGTTGTTGGGAATTGAACTCAGGACCTTTGGAAGAGCAGGCAGCACTCTTAACCACTGAACCATCTCTCCAGCCCCTGAACTCAGCCTTTGTAAGAACAGTCTTTGCTCTTAATTTCTGAGCCATCTCTCCAGCCCTGAATGTATGCTTTCTATATGATAAATGTAATTTTAAAAATGGTGCCAGTGGGGCTGGAGAGATAGCTTAATGGTTAGGAGCACCATCAGCAGCTAAGCTGTAATCCTGTACAAAACATAAAATAAATAAACAAAACAAAAACATAAAATAATAAAAAGTAAATTATATTACTATGTGGTGGTTTACTTTATTTATTTTTTTAAAGATTTCTTTCTTTATTATTATGTATACAGTGCTCTGCTTGCATGTAGTCCTGCAAGCCAGAAGGGGGGGCGCCATATCACATTACAGATGGTTGTGAGCCACCATGCGGTTGCTGGGAATTGAACTCAGGACCTTTGGAAGAGCAGGCGGCGCTCTTAACTTCTGAGCCATCTCTCCAGTCCTTTACTTTATTTTTTAAAATATTTATTTATTATGTATACAGTGCTCTGCCTGCATGTACACCTGCAGGCCAGATGAGGCACCAGATCACATTATAGATGGTTGTGAGCCACCATGTGGTTGGTGGGAATTGAACTCAGGACCTCTGGAGGAGCAGTCGGTGCCCTTAACCTCTGAGCCATCTCTGCCGCCCAGGTTTACTTTTTGCTACTTACTTAATGTGTATTTTATGTGTGTAGGTGTTTGCCTGCATGCATGGGCAGTGCCCGCAGAGGTCAGGAGAAGGCAGCAGGACTGGAGGCATGGAGGGCTGTGAATCACCATGTGGGTGCTGGGAATTGAACCTGGGTCCTCTGGAACTGCAGTCAGTGCTCCTAACTGCTGAACCTTCTCTTCAGCACCCATGTGGTGGTTTAACAGAGAAATGTCCCCCATAGTCTAAGGTGTTTGCCTCTTGGTCTTCAGTTGGTGAGCTGTCTGGGAGACACTGGAGGAAGTGGGTGGGGGAGGGGCTGTGAGGATTTACAGCCTCTCCTCACCTTATTTTTCTTCCTTATTTTTGCTTTCATGAAGGGATGTGAGCTCTCAGTGTCCTGCTCTGGCACCCGTACCTGCCTGGTTGCTGTAATAGGCTCCTCTGAATCCATAAGCCACGTAAACTTTTTCTTAGGTTGCCATTGGTTGTGGCATTTCATAGCACCAGAGAAGTAACCAATACAACCATCACTAGAACAACAAACAGACAAACAAATTTCACTAAAACAAGCTCTCAGCCTTGGATTCATACAAAGATACTTAAGTGGAGGCAGGAAAGCTAAATTTTCTCAGGGGGCAGAGGCAGGAGGGGATGGGGGAGGGGAGTTCGTATTACAGCAGAGTTTCTCTGTGTAGCCTTGGCTGTCCTGGACTCACTTTGTAGACCAGGCTGGCCTCAAACTCACAGCGATCCACCTGCCTCTGCCTCTCAAGTGCTGGGATTAAAGGCGTGCACCACCATGCCCAGCTTAAAAGTCTATTATTATTGCAAAGGGAGTCCAGGACAGCCAAGGCTAAAAGTTTATTATTATTATTACAAAGAGAGTCCAGGACAGCCAAGACTACACAGAGAAACCCTGTCTTGAAATACAAAAAACAAAACAACAAAAACAAACAGTCTGTTGTTGTTTTAGTTTTGGTTTATCCAAACAGGGTTTCTCTATGTATCCCTGTCTGTCTGTCCTGGACTCACTTTATAGACCAGGCTGGTCTTGAACTCAGAGATCTGCCTGCCTCTGCCTCTTGAATGCTGAGATTGTGTGGGTCAGATCCTTCTGCCTCTTCCTCTCTAGTGCTGGGATTAAAGGTGTCACCACCACTGCAGGGCCCCACCATTTATTTTTATTATTTGTTTGTTTGTTTTGGTTTTTTGAGACAGGGTTTCTCTGTGTAGCCTTGGCTGTCCTGAACTCACTTTGTAGACCGGGCTGGCCTTGAACTCACAGCGATCTGCCTGCCTTTGCCTCCTGAGTGCTGGGATTAAGGGCGTGCGCCACCACGACCGGCTTTTATTTGTTTATCTTGAGACAGGTTTCTCTATGTAGCCCTGGGTGTCCTGGACTCACTTTGTAGAATAGGCTGGGGTGATCTGCCTGCTTCTGCCTCCCAAGTGCTACGGTTAAAGGCGTGAGCTACCATGCAGGTTGTCGTCTATTTATTTTTGAGGCAGGGATAACATTTATTTTTGAGGCAGGGTCTCACTTGGAACTCATTGTATAGCTCATGCTGGTCTTGAATTTATAAAGATCCTATCTCTGCCTCCAAAGTGCTACGAATAAAGGCCTGTGGCAGCCAGGCAGGGTGACACGCATCTTTAATCCCAGCACTTGGGAGGCAGAGGCAGGAGGATCATTGTGAGTTCGAGGCCAGCCTGGTCTACAAAGTGAGTCTAGGAGAGCCAAAGCTACACAGAGAAACCCTGTCTCGAAAAACCAAAAATTAAAAAATTAATTAATTAATTAATTAAAGGCTTGTGGCATCACGCCCGCCTTTATTTCTTTTTAAAAAAAATTTTAAAGATTTATTTATTATTATGTATACGGTGCTCTGCCTGCATGTACAGCTACATTCCGCTGCCAGCAGAGGGCGCCAGATCTCATTATAGATGGTTGTGAGCCACCACGTGGTTGCTGGAAATTGAACTCAGGACCTTTGGAAGAGCAGCCAGTGCTCTTAACCTCTAAGCCATCTCTCCATCTGCCTCTTTCTTTAATGTTTGTGTGTGTGTATGTATGTGTCTGTGTATGTATGTATGTATGTATGTATGTATGTATGTATGTATGTATGTGTGTATATATGTATGTGTGTGGCATGTGCTTGGATGCAGGAGGAGGCCAGAAGGCGGCTGTGGGTCCCAGAAGCTGCAGTTACAGGTGCTGGCTGTGGGTGCCTGTGTGTGCTGGCAACTGAGCCCAGGTCCACTAGAAGAACAGGAAGTGCCCTTAGCCCCAGGGCCATCTCTCCAGCCTGCTTCTTTTCTCTCTTTTTATTTAATATTTATTTATTTGAGACATGGTTTCTCTGTGTAGCCCTGGATCTCACTCTGTAAGCCAGGCTGGCCTCAAACTCAGAGACCCACCTGGCCCTGCCTCCCCAGCTCTGGGGTTAAAGAGTGTGCACCCCCATCGGCTGGCCTTTGCTCTTTGTACCCATTTGCCTGGTGTTCCTCAGGTGGGAGCCAGACTCCAGTCCTGGCATCATCCCTTAGTGGCCTCTCATGGTGGGAATGGAATTGTTATATTATTCTTAGTAGGGACGCTGTAAATCTTTGGGTCTTCAGTCAACTGCTTTTTTTTTTTTTTCTTCTTCTTTTTTTGGTTTTTCGAGACAGGGTTTCTCTGTGTAGCCTTGCCTGTCCTGGACTCACTTTGTAGACCAGGCTGGCCTCGAACTCACAGAGATCCCCTAGCCTCTGCCTCCCCAGTGCTGGGATTAAAGACGTGCGCTACCACCATAACCACCACACAGTGACACCAGAAGCTCTTTAAGGCCCATGTTCAGCCATAGCAACCAGATCAAGTTAATGGCAGCTCTTGGGAGGCAGATGTTCGGTCACTAGCCTGGGATTAGGAAGGAGCCTGGGGAACTCTTGAGAATGGACACCTCCCTTGTGGTAAGTTTGGACCCCACTTCCTGTTTCCCTAGTAACACTAGAAAGGGAAACATCACAAGTGCCTGGGTGTGGGATTTTAGTACCGTATAAAAAGGTAGAGGAGATTCAAGAGGACCTAGGAAAGCTATTTCTTCCTGGTCAAAAGAATGGAATTTGAGTCTGACCTCTGGTCCTGGGTGGAGACAAACATTCTGATCTGCTTCAAAGATTAGAACATTACAAAGGACCGTCTCCTTCCTTCAGAGTTAATCCAGCTGGGCCTGTCAGTCACCTCCTGGTCAGGAGACCAAGGCCTAAGAAAAGTGATTCATCAGAAGACACGCTGGAAGAGGGAGGGGTAATTATCTCTCTCATGAACATTGTGAGGACACTTCCCAGAAGACCCACCCCATGCAGTTGCCTACAGGGCCTTTGCAAGGAAGTGCCGTTAAGCCTGTGCATCTTTTCTGGGTTCTAACTCAGGAAGCTTAGTTTCAGCTGGCTATATGGCTCTGTGGGTAAAGGTCCGCCACCAAGCCTGACAGCCAAGCTAGCACCACCACAGTAGGAGACCAACTCTCAGGTTTTGCTGATTTCCACACATATACTGTGGCACTTGTGTATCTGCCCTCTCCCAAACAAACAAACAAACAAACAAATAGTAGGGCTGGAAATGGCTCAGAGGTTAAGAGTATTGCTGGGCGTGGTGGCACACGCCTTTAATCCTAGCACTCGGGAGGTGGAGGCAGTGGCAGGCGGATCGCTGTGAGTTCAAGGACAGCCTGGTCTACAAAGTGAGTCCAGGATGGCCAAGGCTACACAGAGAAACCCTGTCTCGAAAAACCAAAAAGAAAAAAAAAGAGAGTATTTGCTACCCAGGAGAGCATGGTGGCACATGCTTTCAATCCCAGCTCAGAGGCAGCTTGATCTCTGTCTACAAAGTGAGTTCAGGACAGACACTCAAGGCTACACAGAGAAACCCTGTCTCAAAAAAACCAAAAAATTTAATTTAGTTATTGTTAATGTGTGTGTGTGAGCGTGTCAAGGTTAGAGGACAACTTACAGAAATTGGTTCTTTTCTTCCAATATGTGGGTCCCTGGGATCAAACTCACACTGCCAAATTCTTATATTAATGAGACCAGGAACCCATAAAAAAAACAGAAGCTGGTTTTCCCAGGTAGCAAACCTTGCAGTGTTCCTGTCGCCTCTGTCCCCTCAGATCCTAGGATTACAGGCTTGTGGCACTAGATCAGCCCCTGCACTGCTACAGGACAAGCCATGTGTCCCTCACGTGCTAGGCAGAGGCTCTACCCGAGCTTCAGTCACCAGCCCTCTGCTCTCAATGACCTGATTCTTCCGGCCTCCATATTTGCTGCATGCCGCCTACTCATACAATGTCTTGCCTATGTTCAAGTGTAACATTCTGCAGAGAGTCACTGGTCAGGCGAGGCAGTGTTGTTCTTCCTCTTGCGTCAAACTGGGGCCAGGTCACACCGTAATAATGTCTGATTCAGTTTCTTAAGGCAGCTGAAGGCGGCTTAGCCTCAGGGGGCGTCTCTAGCCAGCCACCTATGAGCCAGAATCCGAGCTTTTGACTGCTTGCTGACCTTTGTTGCCACTGGCCTGTGTGGGCACGTGTGCTAAGGTTAGGACTGATGACAGCATTTGGAACAGCACAGCCTGTGTTAACCAGTTTCCTCCCATCAAGCAGGCTCTGTACCAAGTAGGGCCACCAAGCTAAACATGGTTTCCCAGGAGAGAGGCGGAGCCATCACTGGCCTGCTTAGAAGTCTGTCTTGCACTCTCCACAGTAGCAGGATGGCTTCCGCTCTAGTTCTGGGTTTTGTTTTGTTTTATGTCCCCTACAGGGACTCTTTCTGTAGCTCAGGCTAGATCATCTTCCCCCCTCAGCCTGTACTATGGGATCTCTGGTGACTGGGCTCCTGGCCTCCAGTGTGCTAGAAAATCATTCCACTGCAGAATCATGCTCTTAGGCCTTTACAGTTTTTTTATTTTTACATTTTTTTGTTTGTTTTTTCTTTTGGTTTTTGGTTGTTTTGTTTTTTCAAAAACAGGGTCTCTCTGTGTAACCTTGGTTGTCCTGGACTCCTTTTGTAGACCAGGCTGGCCTTGAACTCACAGCGATCCGCCTGCCTCTGAGTGCTGGGATTAAAGGCGTGTACACTCATGCCTGGCCCTGCAATTCTGTTTTTGAGAAAGAGGGAGAGAGAGAAAAGAGTGGGTTGCAGCAGCCAATGCCTTTAATCCCAGGTAGTCAGATCTCAGAGTTTGAGGCCAGCCTGCTCTGCCCTCCAGGACAACCAGGGCTATGTGTTTCTCTGTGTAGCCTTGACTGTCTTGGACTCACTTTTGTAAACCAGGCTGGCCTCAAACTCACAGAGATCCACCTACTTCTGCCTCCCAAGTGCTGTGGCTAAAGGCTGTACACCACCAGGCCTGGCTTTACTTTTTATTTTGAGGTAAAGACTGTTAAAGAGCCACTCCTGGGGCTGGGTGTGGTGGCACATACCTTTAATCCCAGTACTCAGGAGGCAGAGGCAAGTGGATCTGCTTCCTGAGTGCTGGGATTAAAGGCGTGTGCCACCACACCCAGCTGAAAAACCCTGTCTTTAAAAAAAAAAGGGGGGGGGGCCAGGAATCTAATGTATCCTAGGCTGGCCTTAAATACATTTTAAAAAATTTATCTCTGTTTTGTTTCTGAGACAGGGTCTCACGGCAAACCCTTGCTGTCCCCAAACTCATTGAGATTCGCCTGCCTCGGCCTCTTGAGTGCTGGAATTAAAGGCCTTTGCTTCTGAACTTGCAAGGGTTAATTAGCGCTGAAGGTAATTTAAAGGATCTCAATGTCTCTGCAGTTAAATATACCAAGCCTGACCACCTGAACTTGACTCTCGGGACCTGCACAGTAGAGAGAATTGACCCTGCAGGGCATCCTTAGAGCCCCACATACATTGGTGGCACAGCCATGTTAGAAAGCGCACACAGGAGCCAGGAGGTGGTGGTGGTGGTGCACGCCTTTGATCCCAGTACTTGGGAGGCAGAGGCAGGTGAATCTCTGTGAGTTTGATTTGTTTTGTTTTGTTTTTTGGTTTTTCGAGACCGGGTCTCTCTGTGTAGACTTGGCTGTCCTGGACTCGCTTGTAGACCAGGCTGGCCTTGAACTCAGAGAGGTCCACCTGCCTCTGCCTCCCAAGTGCTGGGACTAAAGGCGTGCGCCACCACCGCTTGGCATCTCTGTGAGTTTGAGGCCAGCCTGGTCTACAGAGAGTCGAGGACAACCAAGGCTACACACAGAAACCCTGTCTCAAAAAACAAAAACAACAACAAACAAAACAAAACAAAACAAAGCTAGCACACACAGGAACACAAACTAAACAAGCACAGAGGCTGGTGTGGCCGGCCCCCCTCCTGGACTTACCTTTTTTCAGCCTACAATAGCCGCATGCGCAGCTGCACTGGTCCCTCAGACTTCAGCCATTTACATTGTGCCTTCACAGTTTCTGCCATCTTTGGGGCCAGCTTGTCCTGTAGTGTGACACTGTTTCCCTTCATGCTAGCAATAATAATCTCTTCTGAGATGACAGGTTTGATATGTAGTTCTCTCTCTCTGTTTTAGTCACTAAGTAAACACAAGTGAGCAGTGAGGAGCCCTCTGTCAAATTCTAGCTGCAACTGGGTAACAAAAGAATGCCACAGAGACAGACAGAGGGAGGGGAAGAGGGAAAGACAGACAGACAGACGGAGATGGAGGGGGAGAGAAAAAGAGGGGGAGACAGACAGACAAACAGAGGGAAGAGGAGGGGGAGAGAGAGAGGGAGAGACAGACAGAGGGAGGGGGAGAGGGAAAGAGGGAGGGAGAGAGACAGACAGGGAGGAGGAGGGGGAGAGAGAGGGAAGGAGAGAGACAGACAGACAGACAGGGAGGGGGAGAGAGAAAGAGGGAGGGAGAGACGGACAGAGAGGGAGGGAGAGGAAAGGCGGTTCACTGGGCAGAGGTGATTCCCACCAAGCCTCATTTGATCCCTGGAACCCACATGGCGTAAGAGAATCTACTCTACTTGGGGCCCTGGCACGCTTTCATACAGACACACACATTCTCAATCAACCAATGTAAAAAAAGAAAGAAAGGTAAAGACGATTAAAGAGCCACTCCTGAGCCCGGCACGGTGGCGCATGCCTTTAACCCCAGCACTCTGGAGGCAGAGGCAGTTGGATCGCGGTGAGTTTAAGACCAGCCGGGTCTACAAATTGAGTCCAGGACAGCCAGCACGGTGGCGCATGCCTTTAATCCCAGCACTCGGGAGGCAGAGGCAGGCAGATCGCTGTGAGTTCGAGGCCAGCCTGGTCTACAAAGTGAGTCCAGGATGGCCAAGGCTACACAGAGAAACCCTGTCTTGAAAAACCAAAAAAAGAAAAAAAAAAAAAAAAAAAAAAAGAGCTAGTCCTGGTGGTCCAAACCCAGTATCCTCAGAATTCCTGAGGATCCAAAGCTGCTCAAAGTCATTCTGTGATTCATGTGCAAACAAAGGCCAGCCAGGACTCTGTCTGACCAGCCTCACATACCCAAAGAAATACGTTAAACATCACAGGTTTTGTTTTTGTTTTACTTGTTTATTTATTTATTTATTTTTGGTTTTCCAAGACAGGGTCTCTCTGTGTAGCCTTGGCTGTCCTGGACTCACTTTGTAGAGCAGGCTGACCTTGAACTCACAGCGACCCCCCTGCCTCAGCCTTCTGAGTGCTGTGACTACAAACATGCTGTGTGTCACCACCGCCCAGCACCAGAATTTACTGAATAACGACAGATTCACAAGTTGCAGTGGTTGACATTAAATTCCCACCCACCCTGGTCATCTGGTCAGGGCAATGCAGGTTTTTATTCTGAATTCTTTTCCTTTAGGCCCAGCTTGCTATAGAGACCAGGTGGGCTGGAATTTAGAGACCCACCTGTCTCTGCCTCTCCAGTGTTGGGTTTAAAGATGACCACTATTTAATTACTCACATCACAACTTAGAGTAAATACAGCGCGCGCGCTCTCTGCATATTTGTGCTTAGAGGATGAAGATAAAGACGCTACAGCAGGGTTCAAGACATGGTCAAAGCTGGGGAGTGGCGGTGCACCCCTTTAATCCCAGCACTTGCGAGGAGGAGGCAGGTTTATCTCTGAGTTCCAGGCCAGCCTGGTCTACAAAGGGAGCCCAGGACAGCCAGAGCTACAGAGAACCCTGTCTCGAAAAAACAGAACAAACAAAAACAGCAGTGGTGGTATATACCTTGATCCCAGCACTGGGGAAAAGGGGAAGAGAGAGACAGGGCTGGCGGCGAGTATCTGAGCTTGAGGCCAGCCTGGTCTACAGAGCAAGTTCCAGGACAGCCAAGGCTACACAGAGAAACCCTGTCTCCAAAAACCAAAATTCCAAGCACAGGGAGCAACACCCTCCTACCCCCAACCCTTCCCTCTCCCCCGCGTGCAAAACCTGTCACAGACAGCACAATCCTCTCGGGCTGTGAGGTACCCACAGTGTGCTTTAGTGCACACTGCAGACACATGCAGCCGGAAAGAGAGACGTTGGAAAGCTTTGGACGTTCTCAAAGGCCCACATCTCTTTTCATAATTTTGTTTCTGTTTACTTGTTTGTTCCACCGCACCCCACCCCACCCCAGAGAGGGTCATATTAAGTAGCTCTGGCTGTCCTGGACCTATGCAAACCGGGCTGGCTTCGAACTCATATAGATCTCCCCGCCTCTTCCGACCGACCCAGTGCTGGGATTAAACATGTGAGCCACCCGGGCCTGGCCCTTCTAACTCACACCTCAAGGGAGGAGGTGGGTTCCTGGGCTTACGAATGACGCCTCCTGGGGTATCTTTGTCCTGGCCACTCAGAGACGGGCTTACTCCGGTGCCGATCCCTCCTCTCCACCACCTAAAGGCGGAAATCGATGAGGAACTCACTCACGGGGCGTGTCAGGGCCTTTCCCCTACTGCAACCACCCACACTAGTCCTGCGCTGGGCTCTGGGTTTGTGGAAACTTCCGGAAGAAGCGAAGTCAGGTGTCAAGCATCTGCGAACTTCAGCTGCATTCAGCAGCCTGGGGGTGGGGTGGAGGGGGAGGAGGGGGAGGGGAGAAGTGGGGAGGGTTCTGCAGTTGGGGCAACCAGATGGTCCAGCCCTATCCGGAACTAGGGTGCAAGCCCCGCCCCAGTCACCCCGCGGTACCCCACCCCATTCCTCTGGCAAGTCGTAGCCAGACGGGTTTGTTTACAGATCCAGCTCTGCCGAGGGAGAAAGGGAGCCACGCCAGCCCCTGGCCTTGCACCCCTGGACCTTTAGGACAAGTAGGGATGGGCGGCCCCGGGGTGGCTGCCCTCACTCCCAGCCCCGGATTTCTCGAGAAGACTCCGGGCTGTTTGTCCCAGGAGAGGAAAGAGAAAGAAACCGCTCCAATTTTGGTTAAAAGTGGAATTAAAAAAAAAAAAAAAAAAAAAAAAAAAGCTGGAGCCGGGCGAGGTGGCACTCGCCTCTAATCCCAGCACTCCGGAGGCAGAGGCAGGAGGATCGATGTGTGTTTGAGGCCAGCCTGGTCTACAGAGTGAGTGTAGGACAGCCAGGGCTATTACAGAGAAACCAGGTCTAGAAAAACCAAAACAAACAAACAAAGCTGCCAGCCAGACACATCCATACCTCCTGGTTTAGGCCTCCTCAGGGCAAAGGCAACTTTGGGCCTAGCTTCTCTCCTAGGTGTGAACTTGGTATTTGGGGGAAGGAAAACCGATTTGGTTATGTAACTGCCCCAACTAGAATGCCCGAGCAGTCAGACTTAGAAAATACATTACTATGTATACAGTGCTCTGTCCACATCAGATCACACTGTAGATGGCTGTGAGCCACCATGTGGTCGCTGGGAATTGAACTCAGGACCTCTGAGCGAACTCACAGTGATCCACCTGCCTCTGCTTCCCAGGTGCTGGGATTTCAGGTGTGCGCCACCCACCGCCCAGCTGATTTTTTTACGCCTTTAGTCCCAGCACTCGGGAGGCAGAGGCAGGCGGATCGCTGTGAGTTCGAGGCCAGCCTGGTCTACAAAGTGAGTCCAGGATGACCAAGGCTACACAGAGAAACTCTGTCTCGGAAAAAAAAAAAAAAAAAAAAGAATGGAGAAAGGGATAGGTTGGTGCAACACCTTTAATTCCTGCTGGGAAGAGACAGGCTGGAGGAGCTCTGTGAGTTAAAGGTTGGCCTGGTCTATGTAGCTAGCTCAAAGACAACCTACATAGAGAAACTCTGTCCCTGGTACTCCCCACCCCCAAATGCAGGTGGACTGTGGAATTTTTATATTTTTTATATTTTGGTTTTCTGAGACAGGGTTTCTCTGTGTAGCCTTGACTATCCTAGACTCACTTTGTAGACCAGGCTGGCCTCGAACTCACAGTGATCCACCTGCCTCTGCCTCCCGAGTGCTGGGATTAAAGGTGTGCGCCACCGAGCCCGGCTGGACTGTGGAATTTAAAGCAACTTCTATCTTCTCCACTGTACCTCAAGCCTATTTGTTTTTTAAAAACAAGGTCTCTTTATAGTCCATACCAGCAACCAACTTTTTGTCCTGCCACAACCTTTCAGTTACACTGCCTGCTAACACAGCCACCACCCACAGTCTCACATACCAGCTCCTACTGTCCCTTTTATTAAAGTCTTCTGCCTCAGAGCTGTCTGTGGGGTTTACATCAGGGCAGCCCTATTGCTGCTTTCCTCAGACGAGGCAATGTTTATTTGTGGTCAGAGTTCAGCTACAGAAAGAAGTAACATTACGTGTGTTTGTTTTTGTCTCACCGTGTAGACATAGCTAGCAGTTTCCCTCTAGCTCCTAGTGCAGGGATTACAGGATTAAAGGTGTGTCCTGCCACACCCATTCCTGTTTTTTGTTTTGTTTTGTTTTGTTTTTTTCAAGACAAGGTTTCTCTGTGTAGCCTTGGCTGTCCAGGACTCACTCTGTAGACCAGGCTGGCCTCCAACTCACAGCGATCCGCCTGCTTCTGTCTCCCGAGTCCTGGCATTAAAGGCATGCCCCACCACACCCAGTTCCAGTCCTGGGTTTTAGCTTTCTGTTTTTTCAGGCAAGCTCTCTGGTACCTCAGGGCTGTATTTTGGGAGAATCGCCATGAACTCTAGATCCTCCCACGTCTGAGTCTAGAATTTCACGTAGGTCACCACGCCCAGCTCAGGTTTAGAGTTTGGGGCTTTCACTACGGCTCCTTGACTGGCCTGGAGCTCACGTTGTAGAGGAAGTTGGTGTTGAACAGTCGCAACCGTCTCTGTCTAAAGGCCTCTGTTATCAGGCCACACCTTAAACTGTTTTCTTGACCTTGACTCCCAACTCTGCCCATCCCACCCCCCTATTCCCACCCCCCACCCCCAGTCCTTCCTTTTTAGAGAGACCTTTGGTATCACCAGAGCCACCAGCTGATTTCTGGAATGATCCTTGCCTTTGTAGTAGGGGCTCCTACTCGCTGTCTAGGCTAGCCTGAGTCACAGTGCCTCTCTGATAAGGAAACAAAGACAGCAAACATACAGAGAGCATCATTTAACACACTGATGAGGGCAGGGCGGTGGTGGCACACGCCTGTAATCCCAGCACTCCGGAGCAGAGGCAGGCAGATCTCTGAGTTCAAGGCCAGCCTGGTCTACAAAGTGACTCCAGGACAGCCAGGGCTACACAGAGAAACCCTGTCTTGAAAAACAAACAACAACAACAACAAAAACCCAAAAAAGAAAAACAAAATTTATGTGCGCGTGCGCCCACACACACAAAGAAAAAAGAAGAATACCCACTGATCCACTGATGATTTCAAAGACCTACAGCCAGTTCTAGGGTTCTCATACTGAAAAGCCTGGTTTGCTTCATGTTTTATTTTATTTTATTTTATTTTTTTGAGACAGAGTCTGTCTGTATCCTTGGCTGTCCTGGACTCCCTTTGTAGACCAGGCTGGCCTGGAACTCAGGGCGATCCACCTGCCTCTGCCTCCCGAGTGCTGAGATTAAAGGCATGTGCCACCACACAAGGCTGCTTCAGCTCTTTTTCCTATTTTTTTTCAGCGATTTATCTTTTTCTTTTCTCTTTCTCACTCCCTTTTTCTTTCTTTTTGTTTTTCACGACAGAGTTTCTATGTGTAGCCTTGGCCATCCTGGACTCACTTTGTAGACCAGGCTGGCCTCGAACTCACACGATCCACCTGCCTCTGCCTCCCAAGTGCTGGGATGGAAGGCGTGCGCCACCACCGTCTGGCTCATTCCCTTTTTCTGTTGTTGGGCTGGACACAAGGTTTTATTTAGCCTAGATCTGCTTCAAGCATACCATGTACCCCAGGTGAGCCTCCAACACTTTGTCTCTGTGTCTCCTGGTTTTGGAGAAACAGTCTCACTGTGAAGCCTTGGATGGCCTAAAATCAGCAATGTAGGTCAGGCTGGCTTTGAACTTGCAGCATACTACCTGCTTTCCCTGTCTCTGTATCCCGATTGCCGGCATTACAAGGAGTCAAGGCCACGTGGCAGCCAATGCTCTTTTAAAAAACTCTTCACCGAGCTTGATGGCCTTTAATCCCAGCACTCAGGAGACAGAGGCAGGAGGATTGCTGCGAGTTCGAGGCCAGCCTGGTCTACAAAGTGAGTTCGGGACAGCCAAGGCTACACAGAGAGAACGTCTCAAAAACAAAAGCAAAAAAACCTATGTGTGTGTGAATTCTAGCACTCTAGAGTCAGAAGCAGCCTGGGGTTCTCCCTCTAATCCCAGCACTCCGGAGGCAGAAAGTAGGATCACCACAAATTCTAGGAAGGCTACAGAGCGAGAGACAATTGTCTTAAAAAGAGGGGAAACAAGTTGGAACCCGGATGCTCAGCACTGGTTTCTCTACTGCTTCCATGAGTTCGTTAGGTGTGGTCTGCTGCTGAGTCTTGTCTCTCTGGCCCCTCCCACCCATCGGAGCTGCTTTTCAAGGACGATGAGTCTTTCTCTAGGGAGTTCTTTTCGGTCTTGCAGCTTCTCTCTAGTCTCTTATTTTATTTATTTTTATTAATTTGCATTGCATTTATTTGTTTTAAGGGACAGAAACCACCTTGTGTGTACACAAGCCAGAGGAAGCAGCTTTTGGAATGTACATTTATTTATTTTGGGGAGGACACAGCTCAGTGTGTGTAGATGGGTAAGAGGGCAACTGTTGAGATTTGGTAATTCTCTTACCAAATGCAGCCTGATATTAAGCTCATGTAGTCAGGCTTGGTTGGCAAAGGGTTACTCTGAGATACTTCTCCAGTGTCCAGATTGAGTTTGTTTTTTGTGTCTATTTTACTTTTTGTTTTGTTGAGATAGGGTTTCTCTGTGTAGCCTTGGCTATCCTGGAGTCAGAGACAGGCAGATCTCTGTGAGTTCGAGTACAGCCTGGTCTACAGAGTGAATTCCAGGACAGCCAGGGCTACACAGAGAAACTGTCTCGGGAAAAAAAAAAAACCGAAAAATATTAATTTATGTATGTGTAATTATTTTAGAGACAAGGTCTTTGTAATCCAGGCTATTCTTGAATTTATACTTTCTTTTCCGAGGCAGGGTTTCTCTGTGTAGCCTTGGCTATCCTGGCCCCATTCATTCTGTAGACCAGGCTGGCCTTGAACTTAGAGAGATCCTCCTGCCTCTGCCTCCCGAGTGCTGAGAATAAAGGCGTGGGCCACCCACCGGCCCGGCTTGTTCTAAAAAAATTTTTTAACGAGGATCAGCTTGTAATTCAGGACTGATGAAGCACTTGGTTGTAGGTGATGCAGGGACACCGTATTAACGGCAAGCGCTGGAGGCAGTGACGCCCGCCCTGCCCGGGCACTCAAGGCCGCCTCCATCTAAACAAGGATGAGGGAGGCAAAATGGAGGCCAGGGACCGCGGTGCCTAGGGCCAAGTCTTTCACGTTCGTGATTGCAAAAGGAAGTGACCAGGTCGCGGCGGGTGTGATGGACGGAGGCTTAGGAGAAGCTTCGCCCCAGGAAGCGCCTCCCCAGCGCGCACATCAGCCAAAGCAGGCAGCCCCGGCGCTCGGCTCAGCGCGTCGGCCACAGACCGAGAAAATGGCGCTCGCCTGACTTTCTCGCAAAGCCTTCCATATTGGTCAGCCCGGAGCCGCCGGGAGCCCTCAGTGCCGTCACCAGGCTGTCATCCCGCCCGCCGGGCGTCCACCCACGGCGCGGGGGAGCCGCCCGCCCACGCCGCAGGGGTGAGGCCGGGAGGGGCGCCCTACGGGAGCCGGGAGGGGAAACGCGCGCCTCGCCGGGACCGCGCGGCGCCCCCGCCCTGCCGCGTCGCGGCCCCGGACACTTGTGGAGCTGCGGGGCTCAGGCCGAAGCGCACCGCCTCACGGCGCTCAGGCCGCCCGGGGAGGGCCAACATGGCGACCGGCCGGCCTTGGCACAGCCCCGTTCCCTCCTCGCGGTGGGCGGCCCCCGGGAGCCGCCATTGGCCAAGCTAGAGGCGGTGCCAGGCTCCCTCCGCCGCCTCATTGGCCTGAGCGTCTGAGGGGGAAGCCGGCTCCGCTCGCCCCATTCCAAGTTCCCGCCCTCGGCTTCTTCTCGGCGTTTCCTTGGCTGTCAGCTCACGTCAGTCAGCGTCCTGTTCCGGCTCCTTTCGGCTGTAGCCCAATCACAACTTTCTCAACTGCCCGCCTGAATTCTGATTGGTTTGCACAGCTTGATCCTATCCCATTCCGGCCTATTTCTTACTCTCCTCCCAAACGGACATTGCCCAGGCATGCCCAGGATTCTGGTTGGTTGTCGTCCTGTCATTCCTACGGAAGCTCGTCCTATCCCCACCGCTCCCGGAGCCCGCCTGGCGTCTGATTGGTGACTCTCCAAGTCGATCGTCTCCAGGTCCCGCCCACCACCACTTCCTGGACCTCTGATTGGACGTTACAACCGAAAGGGCGGTCTCTCTGGGCGGACACCCGGCACGCAGCTTGCTCTTACACGCCTAAGAGAGGGGCCGAGCCTCGCCATTGGATAGGCTGCCCGTCTTTCTCCCGCAAGTCCCGCCTTCCTCCCTCCCTCATTGGGCGGGGCAGCAGATAAGGGGCGGGGACGAGGCCGGGCTTGTGGCGCGCTGCTCCCTCCTCCTTACCCCCCCCTCCCTGTCCGGTCCGGGTTCGCTTGCCTCGTCAGCGTCCGCGTTTTCCCCGGCCCCCCCCAACCCCCCCGGGCAGGACCCCCTTGAGCTCGCCCCTCAGCTGCCACCATGAGCGGTAAGGAGGAGTCCACTCCGCGCCTGGGGGTGGGAGGGGAGTGAGGGGGCGCGCGCGCGAGGGCCGACCGGGCGGTCCCCGCTGTGAGGGGGGGCGGGCGGGAGGCGGCGGCGGCGGCCTTGGTCCCGCCCGGGGCGGAGGGAAGGGAGGGAGAAGGGGCAGTGGCGGGGCCTCGGAGGAGGAGGGGGATGGGCCACCCGCCCCGGGGGAGGGGGCAGCGTGGCCTCGCCCGCCCCCTGCCCGCCCCGGCCACGGGGGACGGGCCTTACCCCCCACTACTCGGCCGGCCGCCTGAGGCTCCTCCCGTCGGGGGCTGGCGCCGCGGGGGCGGCCCGACCAGTGCAGGCCCCGCCTGGGCCAACCGCCTCCCCGGTCCGCCCTCCGGTGGCCGCCTGCCCCACGCCCTCCCCCGCACCCCCGTGAATCTCCCCCCCATCCGACCCGCCCTTTCCACGCCCCTCACCCCGAAACCGCCCCTTCCTCCTAGAGCCCGCCCCTCGGCCCCAAACCTGGGTTCTAAGCCCTGGACTGCTTTGGCCCTTTACCTGTGTTCTCAGACGTTTCCCCATCTGCCCTTACCATCTACAGTTTCTCTCTTTCCCTTCCCGTTTTATCGCTTTTCTGTTGTGTGTGTTTGTTTTACGTTTGCTTTTTCTCCATCTCTTTTATTCCTAATTTTAGCACACTTTCCATCCACCCACATGTTTGGTCTCCTCTTTCTCCCAGGATGCTCTTTTCTTTTTGTTGAGACACGGGGTCTGTGTGGTACTCTTTGGCTTGGACTTACTACCCAGAGCAGGCTGGCCTCAAACTTTTCTTTGCTGTCTTCCTCCTAGGCGCAACTTTTTTTTTTTTTTTTTTTTTTAGCATTCCTGAGACACTGGCCTCAAATTCCCTTTTCCAAAAATGCTGTCTTGTTTGAACGCCGGTCTCACTCTGTAGGCCTGTCCTACCTAGAACTGGTTAACCACCTGCATCACCCTTCCAAGTCCTGATATCACAGGTGTGAGTCACCACACCTGGCTTCCAGAGCACTTTGTGAGTGATTTCTGGTGTTAGTTTTGTGTATGGACAACACTAGCCTGTCCTTCATGCCTAGAGCTCTGGCATCCCAGTTTACTGTGTAACTGAGAATTACTTTGAACACTTTCTCTCTCTCTCTCTCTCTTTTTTTTTTTTTTTTTTTTTTTTTTTTTTTTTTTTTTTTTTTTTTTTTTGAGTCAGGGTTTCTCTGTGTAGCCTTGGCTGTAGACCAGGCTGGCCTCAAACTCACAGGGATCCGCCTGCCTCTGCCTCCCAAGTGCTGGATTAAAGGCGTGTGCCACCACCACCCGGATTAGGCCCTATTTTCTTTAAGCTAATACTTGTTTGTAAACCATATTTTTAGTCATTGTTGCTTGTCAACCCCTTAATTTTAAAGCTCAGGGTGTTTTTCCCCCTCCACATAAATTGTTTTGTAATTATTTTTAGACCAAGATCACTCCATGGATGAAGTGGCAGCCGTGGTGAAGATTGAAAAAGGTGTTGGTGGCAATAGTGGGGGTAACGGTAATGGTGGTGGTGCCGCCTTTCCCCAGACTCGAAGCAGCAGCACAGGCAGCAGCAGCAGCAGTGGTGGCGGAGGAGGGCAGGTGAGTGATGACGGATGGGGAAGGTGTTAGAGGGTCTAGATATTCTTAGAACTTCCCTAATGAAAAACTTGGGGAAAAAATATAGTGCGGAAGTACACACAGATAGATAGGTGATCTAGAGGGTCCCCAAAAACGAAAGTTGGAACAACATGCCCAAGCGAGCATTTTGTTTGTGGTTTTTGCTCTTTACATGCCTGCACCGTTGCTGTTTGTTTGTTGGATACTGCCCCTAGGCTGGCTGTCCGGTGCCACTAACTGCTCTCCTCTCTTCTGGCCAGGAATCCCAGCCGTCTCCTTTGGCTCTGCTGGCAGCAACCTGCAGCAGAATTGAGTCACCCAATGAGAACAGCAACAACTCCCAGGGTCCGAGTCAGTCGGGGGGCACAGGTGAACTTGACCTCACAGCCACACAACTTTCACAGGGTGCCAATGGCTGGCAGATCATCTCTTCCTCCTCTGGGGCTACCCCTACCTCAAAGGAACAGAGTGGCAACAGTACCAACGGCAGCAATGGCAGCGAGTCTTCCAAGAATCGCACAGTCTCTGGTGGGCAGTATGTTGTGGCTGCTACACCCAACCTACAGAACCAGCAAGTTCTGACAGGCCTGCCTGGAGTGATGCCTAATATTCAGTATCAAGTAATCCCACAGTTCCAGACTGTTGACGGGCAGCAGCTTCAGTTTGCTGCCACTGGGGCCCAAGTGCAGCAGGATGGCTCTGGTCAGATACAGATCATACCGGGCGCAAACCAGCAGATCATCACAAACAGAGGAAGTGGGGGCAACATCATCGCTGCTATGCCAAACCTGCTCCAGCAGGCTGTGCCCCTCCAGGGCCTTGCTAACAACGTGCTCTCAGGACAGACGCAGTACGTGACCAACGTCCCAGTGGCCCTGAATGGGAACATCACCTTGCTGCCCGTCAACAGCGTGTCTGCAGCTGCCTTGACTCCTAGCTCTCAGGCAGCCACCATCAGCAGCTCTGGATCCCAGGAGAGCGGCTCACAGCCTGTCACCTCAGGGACTGCCATCAGTTCTGCCAGTTTGGTGTCCTCACAAGCTAGTTCCAGCTCCTTCTTCACCAATGCCAGTAGCTACTCAACAACTACTACCACCAGCAACATGGGGATCATGAACTTCACCACCAGCGGGCCGTCAGGGACCAGCTCTCAAGGCCAGACAGCCCAGAGGGCTGGTGGGCTGCAGGGCTCTGAGTCTCTGAGCCTCCAGCAGAACCAGACCTCGGGAGGCTCACTGCCAGGAAGTCAGCAGAAAGAGGGAGAGCAAAGTCAGCAGGCACAGCAGCAGCAGCAGATTCTTATTCAGCCTCAGCTAGTTCAGGGGGGACAGGCCCTCCAGGCTCTCCAGTCACCATTGTCAGGGCAGACCTTCACAACTCAAGCTATTTCCCAGGAAACCCTGCAGAACCTCCAGCTGCAGGCTGTTCAAAACTCTGGCCCCATCATCATCCGGACACCAACAATGGGGCCCAATGGACAGGTCAGTTGGCAGACCCTGCAGCTGCAGAATCTTCAAGTTCAGAACCCACAGGCTCAGACAATCACCTTGGCCCCTATGCAGGGCGTTTCCTTGGGGCAGACGAGCAGCAGCAATACCACCCTTACACCCATTGCCTCAGCTGCCTCCATCCCTGCTGGCACAGTCACGGTGAACGCCGCTCAGCTCTCCTCCATGCCGGGCCTGCAGACCATCAACCTCAGTGCATTGGGAACTTCAGGGATCCAGGTACACCAGCTCCCAGGCCTGCCTCTGGCTATAGCAAACACCCCAGGTAAGACAGCCGTTCTGTAGCATTTATGACAAACTCACCCTGATACTTCCCTGTTGAGTCTAAAAGGGGAAATAGAGTTTTCTGAGATGTTCCCTCAATCACACACGCAAGTAGGTGTAAAATGCCTTTTTTCAAGACATTTGGAATCAGTGGAAACTTCTTTCCAGTTGATCTGATGAGAAATGAGCACTTCTGGGAAGTGTGGTCTCTCCTTCCCAGTGATTTTGGTACCACAAAATAAAGCCTGGCACACTTTCTGCATGGGATCAGGTAGTAAATATTTTAAGTCTTTAGATCCATATGTATTCTCAGCCATATTTCATATTCTTTTTGGTTTTCCCCTCACTCAGCAGTGATTGGGATTGAATATATGGCCTTCTGAATCTCTTGTACACTAGCTGATATTTCCCTAACCTATTGGTTTGCAATTTATTATTTATTTATTCTAATATTTTTATTTAAAGATTTTATTTATTATCATGTATACAGTGCTCTGCTTGCATGTAGTCCTGCAAGCCAGAAGAGGGCGCCATATCACATTACAGATGGTTATGAGCCACCATGTGGTTGCTAGGAATTGAACTCAGGACCTTTGGAAGAGCAGGCAGCGCTCTTTTTTTTTTTTTTTTTTGGTTTTTTCGAGACAGGGTTTCTCTGTGTAGCCTTGGCCATCCTGGACTCACTTTGTAGACCAGGCTGGCCTCGAACTCAGAGCGATGCAGGCGGCGCTCTTAACCACTGAGCTATCTCTCCAGCCCTGCAATTTATTTATTTTTTTTTTGTTTTTGTTTTTGTGTTTTGTTTTTGTTTTTCTCTGTGTAGCCTTGACTGTCCTGGACTCACTTTGTAGTCTTGTAGTCCAGGCTGGCTTTGAACCTACAGCGATCTGCCTGCCTCTGCCTCCCGAGTGCTGGGATTAAAGGCATGCGCCACCACGCCCGGCCCGCAATTTATTTTCTAAAAACACCCCTTTAAGAATGTAAAACTGAAGCCGGGCGTGGTGGCGCACGCCTTTAATCCCAGCACTCCGGAGGCAGAGGCAGGCGGATCCCTGTGAGTTCGAGGCCAGCCTGATCTACAAAGTGAGTCCAGGATGGCCAAGGCTACACAGAGAGACCCTGTCTCGAAAAACCAAAAAAAAAAAGCTGGCCGTGGTGGCGCACGCCTTTAATCCCAGCACTCGGGAGGCAGAGGCGGGCGGATCACTGTGAGTTCGAGGCCAGCCTGGTCTACAAAGTGAGTCCAGGACAGCCAAGGCTAACACAGAGAGACCCTGTCTCGAAAAACTAAAAAAAAAAAAAAAAGAATGTAAAACTGGGTTCTGGAGAGATGGTTCAGTGGTTAAGAGCACTGCCTGCTCTTCCAAAGGACCTGGGTTCAATGGTTCAATTCCTAGCACCCACATGGCAGCTCACAATTGTCTGTAACTCCAAGATCTGACACCCTTACACCAACGCACATAAATTAAATAAAAATATTGAGAGAAAAAAAAAAAAGGAATGTAAAACTGAGCCAGGCGATGGTGACGCACACCTTTAATTCCTGCACTTGGGAGGCAGAGGCAGGTGGATCTCTGTGAACTCAAGGCCAGTGTGGTCTACAGAGCGAGTGCCAGGACAGCTGAGACTACACAAATAACTCTGACTGGAAAAACAAACAAACAAACAAAAAAGAATATAAAACTGGACGTGGTAGTGCATGCCTTTAATCCCAGAACTCCGGTGAATCTCTTGAGTTCGAGGCCAGCCTGGTCTACAAAGAGAGTCCAGGACAGCCAGGGCTACACAGAGAGACCCTGTCTCAAAAAAAACTAGAGTGGATCGCTGAGCTTAAGGGCAGCCTGATCTACAGTTTCAGGAGAGGTAGAGAGATCCTATCTCAAAACAAAAACAAAGATTGTAAAGCTGGGACTGGAGAGGTAGATAGTTTAGCAGTTAAAAGCGCTGCCTGCTCTTTGAAAGGACGTGGGTTCACTACCCAGCACCACGTGTTGGCTGGCAACTGTGACTCCCAGCAGATCCAACTTTTTTTTCTTCTGGCCTACTTGGCCTTGTGTGAATGTGATGCACAGATACACATTCAGGCAAACCCTGATATACATAAAATAAAAATAAAATCTCAGATAAATAGAATGTGGAGCCAAGCCTTCAATTGATGCTCACTAGTAGAGTGCATGTGTCCAGATCCTGGATTCATCTCTGGCACCATACTAGAAAATTAATTAGTTTTGAGTCAGTTTTTCCAGAAAGCACTAGGTGTCCTGGAGCTAGCTCTGTAGACTAGGCTGGCTTCAAACTCAGAGACCTACCATGCATGACTGCCTTGCTTTTCTTCTTGCTTTTCTTTTTTTTTTTTTTTTTTTTTTTGCCTTGCTTTTCTTTTCTTTATTATCCTTTTGTTTATTTTTACTGAATTTTACTGTGTGATTAAGTATGTTGAAAATACTCCATCTTGATATGGCACAGCATCTAGGGTAGCACCTACTTCCCACAGTGACAGGTGCCGCAGCTCCCCACATCTTGGTTCAGAAAATGAGCTCTGTGGGTGCAGAGCTCTGTTACAGATGGTGATGATGATTCCAACCTAACAGTTTTCTCATGAGTTAAACTCATAATTGGGGAGAAAAAGACTTAATGGATCCCAGAAAGGTTTTTTTGTTTTGTTTTGTTTTGTTTCTAAAATTGTATTTATGTGAATGTGTTTATATCTGTGTGTTTATGCAGTTTAGGTGGGTGGGTGCCCCAGGAAGCCAGAAGAGGTCATCTGGTCTCTCTGTGTAGCCTTGGCTGTCCTGGGCTCACTTTGTAGACCAGGCTGGCCTCCCGAGTGCTGGGATTACAGGCATGCGCCACCACGCCTGGCTAAGCTTGGTTTTTTTTTTTGTTTGATATTTTTGAGACAGGGTTTCCCTGTGTAGCCTTGCCTGTCCTGGACTCATTTTGTAGACCTCAAACTCACACAGAGATCTGCCTGCCCCTGCCTCCTGAGTGCTGGCACCAAAGGTATGAGCCACCACGCCCAGCCTTTTCATACTCCCCCATCTCCCCCTTTTTTTTTTTAAGACAGGGTTTCTCTGTGTACCCCTGGCTGTCCTGAACTCCTTTTGTAGACCAGGCTGGCCTCGAACTCACAGTGATTCACCTGCCTCTGCCTCCTGAGTGCTGGGATTAAAGGTGTGTGCCACCACGCCCGCTAATCCTTTTTTTTCCTGAGAAGTTTCAATGTCAATGGTAATTACTCAGGGTGGCTTCAAATATTCTGCTCAAGTGATGCACCTGTTTCAACTTTGCTTAACTCCTGGCCAGTTAGGACTACAGCTGTGTGTGTGTGGTTTTTTGAGACAGGGTTTTCCTGTGTAGCCCTGGCTGTCCTGGAACTTGCTCTGTAGACCAGGCTGGCCTTGCACTCACGGAGATCTGCCTTCCTTGCCTCCTGAGTATGCCACCTCACACTGCTGGTTAGAAATTTATGGGGGTAAAGTTTATAAAAGTTGAACTCAACAGCCTGGAAATGGGACACTTGCTAGGTAATGTATACCAGCATGGTGGTTGTCTCTGTTCTTGAGGTCTGTTGAGTTTTGGCAATTAGAGAAGAGGAGATGGCGGCATTGTCCCAGCTGGCAATCTGGATCCTTGCAGTGTCTAGAAGGCCTGTAACTGAAGCTCTAGAGCACAGCTGGGAGGCCTCGCCATGGCTCAGTCGTGCTTTGGGTCAAAGGTCAGGGCTTCCTTCTTCTTAGTGATGGTCTAGAAACATTTTTTTTAAAAAGTGCGTGCCCGTGATTGTGGAGTCTAGGACAGCTGTGTGGACTTTTCTTCCAGCTTTAAGTAAGCCTCAGGTGTTGTGCTCAGGTGGTCGTGCTGCTCACAAGCACCTTTACTGAGGAGCCATCTTACTGGCCTGGAAAGGTCATTTTGTAAGTAAAGTTTGTTTTCTTGATTAATATGCTTTTGAAGATATATGTGGTTAATTAATTAGTTGTTATTTTTAAAGACCAAGTACCTTAAGGGTACAGACAGGGTTGTTTTTTTTTTTTTTTCGCCGTGCCCCCCCCCCCCCCCCCCAGTTTTCCAAGACAGGGTCTCTCTGTGTAGCCTTGGTTGTCCGAGATTCACTTGGCCTCAAACTCACAGAGATCTGTCTGCCTCTACCTCCCGAGTGCTGGGATTAAAGGCGTGCACCACCACATCCAGCTCTTAATTTTATTTTATGTGCATTGATGTTTTTTGTCTGTGTGAGTGTCAGATCCCCTGAAACTAGAATTACAGATGGTTGTGAGCTGCCACGTGGGTGCTGGGAACTGAACCCAGGATCTCTGGAAGAACAGCCAGTGCTTTAGCCGCAGTCATCTCTCCTGCCCCATCTGTAGAAAACTTGTAAGTGAATCTTGGAGATTGGTTGCAAATCTGGATTATAATTTGAATTTGTTTGTTTTGAGACAGGGTTTCTCTATGTAGCTGCAGCTGTCCTGGAACTCACTCTGTAGACCAGGCTGGCCTTGAACTCACAGAGACCCAGCTGCTTCTGCTTTCCAAGTGCTGGTAGTGCACCCTATAGCTTGAATTTTTACATGTGCTTCCATATTTTTAGGCTTTGAGTTGTTTAAGGAAACTGGGCGGCATTACTTGTGATACAAGTTTGGGTTTATATATCTAACTTTTTTGTGTGCCTACCTTTTCACCTATGTGCAAAAGAAACAATAGCTGAACTACTTTGAAGTGGTGTTTTTTATTTATTTTTTTAATCAGTAAATACCTAGATCTATTTTTAAGATTTATTTTTATTATTTTATGTGTATGAGTGTTTTGCCTGCATGTGCATCTGTGTAACGCATGTATGCTTGATTTTCAAGGGGATGGTGAGCCTCCAAGTGGATTCTGATCTTTTAAAGATTTATTTATGCTGGGGGTTGGGGATGGTGCACACCTTTAATCCAGCACTCAGAGGCAAAGGCAGGTGAGTTTGAGGCCAGCATGGTCTACAGAGTGAGTCCAGGACAGCTAAGGCTACACAGAGAAACCCTGTCTCAAAAAAACAAAACAAAACAAAACAAAAAACAGATTTGTTTACTTATTATTATGTATGCAGTGCTCTGTCTGTGTGTATACCTGCTCACCAGGAGAGGGAACCAGATCACATAGATGGTTGTGCGCCACCATGTGGGTGCTGGCAATTGAACTCGGGACCTCTGGAAGAGCAGCCAGTGCTCTTAACTCCTGAGCCATCTCTGCAGCCCCCAAAGATTAGCTTCTTAAGAGGTCAGGAAAAAAAAAAAAAGAGGTCAGGGAGCGTACAGCATGCAGGTGTGGCCACACAACCATGACACTCAGGGTTCTGGGTGTTGTCTTCAGGTCTCCTTTTGCTTTGTTTCAGTTTGTTTGCTTGTTTGTTTGTTTCGAGACAGGATTTCTCTGTGTAGCCCTGGCTGTCCTGGACTGATTTATAGACCAGGCTGGCCTGGAACTCACAGAGATCCTCCTGCCTCTGCCTCCCAGAGTTTTTGGATTACAGGCATGGGCCACCATGCCTGGCTAAATTGTCATTGAAAGTACACAATAGCCAGGAATGGTGGCTGGTGCCCATAATCCCCAGCAGTTGGGAAGTTGAGGCAGGTTATTGTTCTGTTTTGTTTGTTATGACACTATCTGAGGCTCAGGCTGTCACTGAATTTATCATGTAGCAGGAACTTGAGACTGACCATATTCCTCTGCTGCCCTTTGGGAATGCCGCAGTTACAGGAATGTAGCATCATGACCTACCTTTATTTTCTGTTTTGTTTTTCAAAAGCACATGGTTTCATCTTTGTAGCCCTGGATTTCCTGGAAATTCACTTTATAAGACCAGTCTGGCCTAGAACTCAGATCTGCATGCCTCTGCTGCCTCAGTGTTGGGATTAAGGGCATGCACTACCACTGCCTGGTTTGCCTAACCTTTCTAATCTGTACCTTTATGTTCATGACAAATGACTAAACTCAGCCTTACTTAAATTTGATGCAGAGACTTCCAAAATACCTTCCATGTTTCTAAAATCTGTGCAGTCGCCCTTCTATTTTCTTTTTGTCTTCAACCTGTGCAGAAGGCTGGTTGGTTAAACCTCCACCTCATTTAGTCACAGTGACATCTGCTGGTGAAAGTTAGCACTGTTTCCTGATCGCTTAGCTCTAAAGAAAACTACGGTGGCTGGAGAGATGGCTCAGCGGTCAAGAGCACTGTCTGCTGTTCCAGAGGTCCTGAGTTCAATTCCCAGCAACCACATGTTGGGTCACAACCTTCTATATGAGCATCTGATGCCCTCTTCTGTCATGCGGGTATACATGCAGATAAAGCAGTCCTAGACATAAAATAAATAAATATTAAAAAAAAAACCTACCAACCCCCCCCCCTCAAATAAGCCAGGCACAGTGGCAGGGTGGAGGCAGGTGGGTTTCTGTGAGTTTGAGGCCAGTCTGCTCTACAAAGTGAGTTTAGGACAGCCAAGACTACACAGAAAAAAACGTGTCTCGAAAACCTCCCCCTACCCCTCCCTTAGCCCCTTTTCTTTCAGGGACAGGGTTTCCCTGTGTAGCCTTGGCTGCCCTGGACTCGCTTTCTAGACCAGGCTGGCTCAAACTCACAGCGATCCACCTGCCTCTGCCTCAGAGTGCTGGGATTAAAGGCGGGCACCACCACGCACAGCTCCCAAAATGTTTTTTATTAATTTATTTTATGTTTATGGTTTTTCCCCCTAAGTGTATGTTTGTGTACCACTGGGTGCCTGGTGCCATAGGAGGCAGAAGAGGGTGGGTATCAGACATCCTGCAGCTAGAATCAGGCGGGTGCTGGGAATCTGACCCAGCCAGTCCTCTCAGCCTTCCTAACATATGTTGTGGTGCCCCAGCAATAAAATTATTTTCAGAGCCAGGTGCTGGTGGTGCACACCTTTAATCCCAGCACTTGGGAGGCTGAGGCAGGCAGATTACTGTGAGTTCAAGGCCAGCCTGGTCTACAAAGGGGGGGTCTAAGGACAGTCAAGGCTACACAGAGAAATTCTGTCTTGAAAAAAAATTATTTTCATTTCTGCTTCATAACTGTCATTTTGTATTGTTATGAATCAGAGTGTAAATATCTGTGTTATTTGATGGTTCTAGACCCCTACAAAAGGATTCTTCAACCCCCAGGTTGAGAGTCACATCTTTTTTTTTTTTTTTTTTTTTTTTTTTTTTTTTTTTTTTTTATGTTTACAGTGCTCTGCCTGCATGTATGCCTGCGGGCCAGAAGAGGGCACCAGATCTCATTATAGATGGATGTGAGCCACCATGGAGTTGCTGGAAATTTAACTCAGGACCTTTGGAAGGGAAGACAGTGCTTTTAACCTCTGAGCCATCTCTCCAGCCCCCTCCCGAGAATCACTGCTAATCATCTGTCAACTCATTATGAGCTTTTTGGGGGGGGGGGTTTAAAGATTTTTTTATTATCATGTATACAGTGCTCTGCTTGGATGTACTCCTGCAAGCCAGCAGAGGGCGCCATGTCACATAGATGTTGTGAGCCACCATGTGGTTGCTGGGAATTGAACTCAGGACCTTTGGAAGAGCAGGCGGCGCTCTTAACCACTGAGCCATCTCTCCAGCCCGTTTTTTGGTTTTTTGTTTTGTTTATTTTTTATTTGTTTGTTTTTGAGACAAGGTTTCTCTGTGTAGCCCTGGCTGGCCTGGAACTCACTCCATGTACTAGGTTGGTCTTGAACTCACAGAGAACCTCCTGGAAATGGAGTTATAGATAGTTGTGTGTAGTTGTTACACTTATCCGCTAAGCCGTCTTTTTAGTCCCCGTGCCTAGCTTCTTTCTCTCTAGGATGCCCAAATGTTGTTTTCTTCTTTGCTTTTTCCAAAGCTCTGTGCATCCTCTGGCATATACTTTCAGCCCTCTTTACATCCTAGGGGGTTGGGGAGGGGTTCTCACTAAGTTGTTCATACTGTTTTCTGGATCTCTTAGGCACCCCGTATGCATGTGATTCTCAGACATACATGCAAAGGAAGGCACTCATGACAGATGAATCTAAAGAAAAATACCTATAAAGATGTCTGTAAGCCGGGCGTGCGCCAGCACTCAGGAGGCAGAGGCAGGGGGATTGCTGTGAGTTCGAGGCCAGCCTGGTCTACAAAGCAAGTCCAGGACAGTCAAGATAACATAGAAAAACCCTGTCTCGAAAAACAAAAAAGGGGCTCAGTGGTTAAGAGCACCGACTGCTCTTCCAGAGGTCCTGAGTTCAATTCCCAGCAACCACATGGTGGCTCACAACCATCTATAATATGATCTGATATGCACCGTATACATAATAAAAAAACAAAAAAAAAAAAGATGTAAAAAAAAAGAGTTAAAAAAAAAAAAAAAAAAAAAAAAAAAAAAAAAAGAAAAACAAAAAAGGGGGGCGAGTTGGAGAGATGGCTCAGAGGTTAAGAGTACTGTCATTTCTTCCTAAGGTCCTGAGTTCTATTCCCAGCAACTACATGGTGGCTCACATGTATAGTGAGATCTGGTGCCCTCTTCTGGCATGCAGGTATACACGTAGGCAGAGCACTGTATACATAATAAGAAATAAATCTTTTTTTAAAAAGTCTGTAGGCCATTTTCTTGGTTAATGGCTTAATATGGGAGGACCAACGCCTGAGGCCTGGGCCTCTCCTGGGTGGGTGGTCCTAGATGCTTTAAGAAAACAATCACCATGCCTTGGCAATTGAGTGAATCCTGCTTCTTGGTTCCTGCCTTGTTCCTCGTTCCTCCTGCTCTGACGTCCCTCATGATGAAGTGTGACCTAAGAGTTCTAAGATGAGCTTGTACCAAGTTGGTTTTTTGGTCATGGCAGCTATCACAGCAGGATGATAGATAGGGCTGGGTATGGTTAATCCCTGCACTTGGGAGGCAGAGGCAGGTGAGTTTGGGTCTAGCCTGGTCTACAAAGCAAGTCCAAGACAGCAAAGGCTACACAGAGCTACCCTGTCTCAAACCCAGCACCCCTTAAAAAAAAGAAAAAAAAGATGACAGCTAGGAAATCAGAAGCCTCATTGGAGTTTTTGGAAGTACATGGAAACTTAGCTTTTTTACTGGGAGAATGCTTGTGTAGAGGCCTTCAGCTCAGTTCTAGAATGATGTTTTGTTTTACAGTTACTGATGTCTTAATTTCATCATGTTTTAGTAATTCCCAAGTTTGGACTCTTAGTGATCTCCTTGGAAGGTTGTGGTTTAGCCACACTTCTTTTCTTTGAAGAAACTGAAAAGCTCTCTAACATCCATAGTTGTTGCAGAAATTGATGCTAGAGGCAGCAGCTGGGTTTAGCCAAGACTGTCATTAAGCTGTGCCTCTGTTTTCCTAGTTTCTTTCATCACAGGAAGGCCAATCTTTAATTTATCTTGTTGCTTAACTAGTACCATGTTTTAAGATTAAACTGTTCGTTTCTAAAATGGTTATTAAAGGGGGTGGAGAAGAAGTGCACTATGATGTGGGTGTCCTGTTGGCCTCTGCCCTGACGTGAGTCCTGCCTGCGAGCCAAGGCTGTCAGCCTGGGAGTGCTGTGGACTTAAATCTGTAGGTTTTTTTGTTTTTGTTTTTGTTTTTGTTTTTTTTTTAGTTTTTGAGACAGGGTCTCTCTGTGTAGCCTTGGCTGTCCTGAACTCACTCTGTAGCCCAGGCTGGCCTTGAACTCACAGAGATCCACCTGCCTCTGCCTCCCAAGTGCTGGGATTAAAGGTGTGCGCCACCGCGCCCGGCCTAGTTGTTTGGGAGTTTTTTTAAGATAGGGTACCTTGGTATAACCCAGGCTGTCCTAGAACTCCCTATGTCAGATCCTCCTGCCTCTGCCCCCTGAGTGCTGGGACTAAAGGTGGGCAGCTATGTCAGGTTTCTCACAGGTGTTCTGTCTTACCCACTGCCACATTTCTCCTTCTCCTTGTATTTCAGGTGATCATGGAGCTCAGCTTGGCCTTCATGGATCTGGTGGTGATGGGGTCCACGATGAGACAGCTGGTGGAGAAGGAGAAAACAGCCCTGACCCGCAGCCCCAAGCTGGGCGGAGGACTCGACGGGAAGCATGCACATGCCCCTACTGTAAAGACAGCGAAGGAAGGTGCGTTTGTCTTTTTTTTTTTTTTTTTTTTGGTTTTTTGAGACAGGGTTTCTCTGTGTAGCCTTGGCCATCCTGGACTCACTTTGTAGACTAGGCTGGCCTCGAACTCACAGCAATCCGCCTGCCTCTGCCTCCCGAGTGCTGGGATTAAAGGCGTGCACCACCACGCCCGGCTGCGTTTGTCTTCTTGAACACAGAATTTGACAGGGCTTCTCCATGTAGCCTTGTCTGTCCTAGAACTAGCTCTGTAGACCACGCTGGCCTCGAACTTGAGATCCACCTGCCTCTGCCTCCTGAAGGCTGTGATTAAAGGCATGTGGCACCACCATCTTTTAAAAAATATATAAATAAATTAAAACAAATGAAAATGTTGACATAGAAATATGAAGAAAGTGTTTATTTTTACTACTTAAGACAGAGGAAGGTCTGGCTGTGTAGCTCAGTTGGTAAAAGGTTTACCTAGCATTTATGAAGTCCTGAATTTGAATCTCAGCACTGCATAAAGCAGTTATGGTCACACATGCCTGTAATCCCATGTTGTGTGACAGTCTTTTCCTGGTGAGATATAGCACATACATGTGTCTACTTGACCAAATACAGGAAGTGTATAAAGTGAGGGTTTTGGCACTAAATATATAAAGGTGAGGACATGACCACTCCAAGGTGTGATTGAGGGGAAGGTTTTTATTTTTATTTTATTTTTTTTGGTTTTTCCAGACAGGGTTTCTCTGTGTAGCCTTGGCTGTCCTGGTCTTATTTTGTAGACCAGGCTAGCCTCAAACTCACAGTGTCTCCTTAGTGCTGAGATTAAAGGTGTGAGCCACCAAGCCTGGCCCCAGATTCAGAAACTCTAAAGTCCTCTCTGGCCTATTAGCTCATATTTGTCATGTGAATACAGGGGCCTGAAGAGGCCGGAGGTACCAGATCCCTGTATCTGGAATCACAGGTAGTTATGAACCAACCTGATGTGGGTGCTGCTAGGAACTGAAGTTAGGCACTGTGCAAGAGTAGCAAGTTCTTTTTTATTTATTTATTTTTGGTTTTGTTTGTTTGTTTATTTATTTATTTATTTATTTATTTTGGTTTTTCGAGACAGAGTTTCTCTGTGTAGCCCTGGCCATCCTGGACTCACTTTGTAGACCAGGCTGGCCTCGAACTCACAGTGATCCGCCTGCCTCTGCCTCCTGAGTGCTGGGATTAAAGGCGTGCGCCACCACGCCCGGCTTTGGTTTTATTTTGTTTCAGACAGTGTTTGTCTGTGTAGCCTTGGCTGTCCTGGATTCACTTTGTAGACCAGGCTGGCCTCGAACTGACAGCAATCCGCCTGCCTCTGCCTCCTGAGTGCTGGTATTAAAGGCCATCATGTGGTTGCTGGGAATTGAACTCAGGACCTCTAGAAGAGCAGTCAGTGCTCTTAACCTCTGAGCTGCCTTTCCAGTGGTGCATGCCTGTAATCCCAACACTAAGGGAGTCAGAGGTGGGCAGACTCTGTGAGTTCAAAGCCAGCCTGGTCTACAAAGTGAGTCCAGGACAGCCAAAGTTACATAGAGAAAGCCTATCTGAAAAACAAAACAAAACAAATGTTTAAGAAATAGAAGCTGGCGGGGCTGGAGAGATGGCTCAGGAGTCAAGAGCACTGTCTAGTCTTCCAAAGGTCCTGAGTTCAATTCCCAGCAACCACATGGTGGCTCACAACCATCTATAATGAGGTCTGGTGCCTGCTTCTGTCATGCAGGCACACATACAAACAGAATACTGTACACACAATAAAAAAATAAATATTTAAAAAAGAAAGAAAAAAGAAATACAAGCTGGGTGTGATGGTGCACACCTTTAACCTTAGTACTCAGGAGACAGGGGCTGGTATATCTCTGATTTCTAGGACAGAAAAACTCTGTCTTAAAAAACAAAACAAAACAAAACCAAAGAAAAACAACAGGAGCTGGAACTGTGGCTTAGTGCCCAAGAATACTGGCTGCTCCTCCAGAGGACTGGTTTCAATTCCCAACACCCCTGTGGTACCTCACAACCATGTTTAAGTTCAGTTCCAGGGGACCTGTCATCCTCCTGAATTCCATGGGCACTACAGGAATGCTGTTGTGTCCATATACATGTGTAGGCAAAGGACTCATAAACTTAAAAAAAAAAATGTTTTTCCAAACAGGGCTTCTCTGTGTATGGCTGTCCTGGAACTCATGGAGATCCACTGTCCTCTGCTGGGATTAAAGATGTGCACCACCTCGCCTGGCAAGCAAACAAACAAATAAACAAACAAATAAATAAATAAATCTTAGTGACAGGTATGGTGGTACATACCTTTAATCCCAGCACTATGCAAGCAGAGGTGGGTAGATCTCTGAGTTCAAGGCCAGCCTGGTCTATTTAAGGCATTCCAGGACAGCCAAAACTACATAGAACTTTTTTAAAAAAACAAAAGAATAGGTTAGGTAATTGCTGGTGAAACTTCTTGGGTCCTGTCTCCAGAGTGATGAATCATTATGTTCTCATTCTTAGAGGTTCTGGAGATCCTGGCAAAAAGAAACAGCACATTTGTCATATTCAAGGATGTGGCAAAGTATATGGCAAGACCTCGCATCTCCGGGCACACTTGCGCTGGCATACTGGAGAGAGGCCATTCATGTGTAACTGGACATACTGTGGGAAGCGCTTCACACGATCGGATGAGCTTCAGAGACATAAACGCACACACACAGGTGAGTAAGACCCAATGGAAAAGCCAGGCATGATGGTGCACGCCTGCAATCCCAGCACTTGGGGAGGAAGAGCGGGTGGGTCTCCAGGAGGAGGCAGAGGCCAGCCTGGTCTACAAAGGGAGTCCTAGACAGCCAAGGCTACACAGAGAAACCCTGTCTTGAAACGCACCCCCCCCCCCAAAAAAAAACAGACCCAAGGCAAGGAAAATAGACAAAAAGAGAAAACATGAAATGCCGCTGAAGTGACTCAACGTTCTGAACAATGTGCAAGTGAAGCTGAGGTGTCCCAGAGCAGTCTGAAAGGTTTGAGGAGGAGCTCACCTCAACTGGGATTTGGAAGGACACATAGCAACCGCATCCTTGTTCTGACTGCCTTTTGGCTAAGTTTTTTTGTTTTTTGTTTCTTTAAATGTAGGAGAGAAGAAATTTGCCTGCCCTGAGTGCCCTAAGCGTTTCATGAGGAGTGACCACCTGTCAAAGCACATCAAGACTCACCAGAACAAAAAGGGAGCCCCAGGAGTAGCCCTGAGTGTGGGCACTCTGCCCCTGGACAGTGGGGCAGGTTCAGAAGGCAGTGGCACCGCCACTCCATCAGCCCTTATTACCACCAACATGGTAGCCATGGAGGCCATCTGTCCAGAGGGTATTGCCCGTCTTGCCAACAGTGGCATCAACGTCATGCAGGTGACAGAGCTACAGTCCATTAATATCAGTGGCAATGGTTTCTGAGATTAGATACCCAGGGCCAGAGACATATGGGCCAACACCCACCAAGCCTGGGGTGCAAGGTAGCATGGGTCCAAGAGACACGTGGAAGAGAGAGCCGTGAGGCATTACTATGCTTGGTGGTGGGATGAATTGGGGGGGTACAAGAGAAGAGATGGGATTGTGGCACCCATATATGTCACTGGTGACTCCTTGAAAATGGAAAATAGTGAAAATTCTGTTGGTGCCACCCTTTGATAAGCATTTATTCCATCCCTGATTCTTCTTACACTTCTTGCCCCGGCCTCCTTCCTGTGTTTTCCCTCTGCGCTCTCCCATGGTGGATCTCCCCGCCCCCTTCCTAAAGCCATCATGCCTTGATAAATATATAGATCATTGAAATACTTTTTAACAAAAACAGATTCTATATTATATATATATATATAAATATATAGAGATGCTTTCACAGGGGCTGGCTGGGAGGAGGAAAAAGACCATTCTGTGACCAAAATACCTTGGTCATTTTTTTTAATTGCCTTATTTCTCAATGGCTGAGCCTTATCATGACACATCAAGCTTTTCTATAAATGTTGTCCTGGCATCCCACCAGAGTAAGCATTCATACTCTCTGCTTTTAGTTCATATATACATATATAATGTGTCTTATTTCTTAGTTTTGTCATTTTACTTGGGATTAGCTCCTTGCGCTTCTTTTGTGACTCAGTCCTTTTTGTCTCCCCTTTCCTCACATGATCACTTGCTGTGTTGTTTTTGACAGTGACCCCTGGGTTAGGCACGTCCATCAATATTTTAAAGACTGATTACAGCAGCAGAGTGGAAAAGCCTTGAAGTGCAGTCTGATGCTTGCAGTGGCAGTGGAGGGAGTGTTCAGAATACTGCTGACGCAGGCACCTCTCCGTGCTGCAGAGTCGGAACCACCTCCCTTGTTAGCTGCTCTGAACATCAGAAACCAGAAGTCTTTCTGTGGAATTGTGTAAAAGGCCCATGGAGGGAAGTAATCTGTGGAAGCTGTCAAAAAATGGTCACATGGCAGGCAGCCGTTTACAGTAGGAAAAAGATGTTCTCAGAAAAGGAAATAACTCATAGTCTCGGGTTCAAAAGTTAGTGGAATTATTTGGATTTCAGTGTCATTGTCTTCCAAATAGCTCTAAGCCTTAATGGTTGGGCTTCTGAGTTCTCAGTTCCTCCTTTGAACATGTCTGTAGTTCCTTCCTCCTCGTGCTAAGGAGCATCAGCCAGTGACTCTGATCCGACTGCCCATTCTGTAGAACGCAAGGCTTGTGCCCGTGGCAGAGTGCTTCTTTAAAAGGTGTCTCCCTCAGCTCTTCCTTGTATGTACTTGGGTGGTTCCTAAGGGAAAGGGAAGCACACAATCATGGGAACGGTAGCCCAGAACAAAATGAAATCTTGTCTTACCACTGTGGATTGTAGGAGAGATTGGGGCAAAGACCCTGCTTTCTCCATGGCTGATTCCAGAAGAGACTGGTCCAAACATTATCGGCAGGGAGACTCAGCACATGTGATGCTGAGACAAGCACAGCAGAATTGTCCTCAAGGCCCGGCCATGAAAGCATTGTCTCTCTTGACCTTCTGGTGTCTTGTCAGAGAGCTCTTCACTGTGAGGAAGTGTGGGAGTGGTTGTGCATGTGTGAAAGCTATTAGGTTGGGGATAGGTTTTCTGTTAGCCAATATTTAAAGAGACCTGCAATAAAAAATTCCCCCGATCTGATAGAGAAACTGAACTGCTTGTATATGACTGTGTGTGTGGACGTGTGTCTGTCCTGTGCCTATCTACATGCAGATGAGAACTTATATTTGAAATTGTTGGAAATGAATTCAGATCAAAATGCCGTGCAGGTCCATTATCTAGAAATCGGTCCTGGCCCCTGGGCGTGCTCCTGAGGCCAGTTCTCACAGCTCTGCATGGTTTGGGTATCCTAGTGCACTTTCTGAAGAAGAGACTATTTTTGTGTTTGAAAATGAAATCAACATCCAAATCTATAGTGGAGTCCTTGTTCTAAACTCTTTATCTTGGCTACAAATAGATTATACTATTACTATACATTTTATGTAAATTCCATCTAAACTAGTTCTTGGTAAGTTTGTGGTGGTGTTAGCCTGAAATACAATAGCTGTTAATCTTGTAACATTGGTCTATTCCATTTGGTCCTTTCTGTTCAGACTTGATAATACTGTTATTAAGACTCAGGAAATATTTCGAGGGACTTTCTCCAAATTACAGATTATTAATGTTGAAGTAAAAGTTATCCATCCTCAGCCACCGTCATGCCTCTTACTCCTAAAGAAAAGCAGAACCTAACCCTTGCTCTTCATATCTATGTGATCGTGGACCTTGACATCTCCGGAGGAAGGGGAGGCCAGCTCACTGGAGTGTGCAGTGCTTGCTAGATATTTCAGGGATAGAATCTCCAGTATGAGGGATCAAGTAGAAGCTGCCGTAGTGATGCCAAGGGCTGTAAGCCTTCAGACAAGCCATTTGATAATGTGCTCTCTCCAGTGTGTGAGAAGTTGCCTCATTCACATCAGCATCAGCTGATTCACACAGAGTCTCTCTGCTTTTTTATTTCCTTCCCCAGTGTCTTATTTGACCCTAAAATAGAAGCAGTTTCTGCTTTTGTCTCCCTGTTTATGAGCCGCTCAGCCCTTTTCACAGTAAAGAGACTACATTCCTCAAGTTGGGGTCTCACTATTGAAAATTAACCTCCCTCCAACTTTTGGCCATCAGAATTTAACATAATTGGCATGCATACTGATTCTGAAATTCTTTTCATTATCTTTTTGTTATTTGGTTTGCGATTTGTTTTTTTGAGACAGGGTTTTACCCTGTAGCCTAGGCTAGCCTGGAATTCACTATGTCACTCAGACTGGCCTTGCGCTTTGGATAATTCTATTGCTACCCAAGTATTGGGATTACAAGTATATGCCTTTGTCATTTTTTTACTTAATTTTTAAAAATGACCTCACTTTGCAGTATGTTGGGTGACCACATAGTCTTGTTTTTCTGTTCTGAACTAGGTCTGTCTATAGAGCCATGGTTGGTCTGAATTTATATGTAGTTCAGCCTGACCCTGAACTCAGAGATCTACCCACCTCTGCCTTTCAAGTGTTGATGTGACAGACATGTGTCTCCATGCCCAGCACAAGCAGTAACCCTGAGGTGTCACCCCCTTGTCCATTCATATTCATGTACACACTATTTGGCTGTCACCTTTGTCCTAGAAAGGACTGACCCACCATCTTCCTCCAGGGACCTCCCAGCAGGCACTCTTTATGGGGGTGCTATTCAAAATGCAATATAATAGGTATTTCTTAGCCTGGTTTCAGAAAAAATAGAGCCTTTAATCACAGAAAGTATAGACTGATGTATGGGTCAAGGTGTTATAATCTGGGGAGGGTTGGAGACTAAAGCTGTAAATTACTATGGCTGATTTATTTCTACTATACACATATATATATTTTTTGCTTTTGTATATCCTATATAGAAAACTAAGCATTGTATTTTTTTAACAAATCTGAGAAAGCACTATGAACTGCAGGTGTGTGGCTTTCAGAGTATATTTTGTATTGTTCATACTTCACATTATGTGAATACTGGAAGCTACAGGTCTTTGTTAGGCCGCAATAAATTTGGATACTTTTTTTTTTTTTTTTTTGGTTTTTTGAGACAGGGTCTCTCTGTGTAGCCTTGGCCATCCTGGACTCACTTTGTAGACCAGGCTGGCCTCGAACTCACAGCGATTCGCCTGCCTCTGCCTCCCGAGTGCTGGGATTAAAGGCGTGCGCCACCACGCCCGGCTGTAATTTGGATACTTTTTGAGGGGTTCTTTTGGGGGTGCTAATCAGGCCTCTGTTATACTTTGAGGGAGCCCTGGTGCTACATGATTAAAGCTTTCATTCAATTCTAAGTGCCCTGATGTCTGTTGGACCTTGGGATCAGATCAAAAGTGAACCAGAGCTCACATACCAAGGAAATGGGACAGTGTACCAGCCTCAGTTGAGGGCCCCTTTGCATGGCTTTGCTTTCCCTAGACAAAGTTGGGTAGCCTCGTGGGTTTGGAAGGAGAAATGCTTGAAATCTCAAGATTTAGAAGAGCCAGTAACGTACAAGGATAAAGGTAGCAGCGGTTGCTCTGGGAAAGGAGGGTATGGCACATTTCCAACCCCAGAAAACATTGCTTTGAAGGCTGCTGATAAAACACGGCAGGCTGTGGCTTTGGTTTAGGAGACTGTTTTCTCTGGTGCCTCTCTTGGCTCTGCTTTGGGGGTACAGATCTCATCTAGGAGGATGAGCAGACCTGTTGAGGTTGACCTGTCTCTTTTCTTAGTCTGCCTTCATTAAACACCATCCCCCAGAAAGACATTAAGCAGCCTTTAGCTCAGGCTCCTACTCCCTCTTCCAGACTTGGCTCGCGTGCTGTAGCTCGAAGGCTGAGAAGGGAGAGGAGGGCATTTCTTGGCTCCATCCCTTCCCTAAGTCATCTCTGCTCTGACTTCCTTTTTTTTTTTTTTTTAAGTTTTTCTTTTTCTGTTTTTCGAGACAGGGTTTCTCTGTGTAGCCCTGGCTGTCCTGGACTTCCTTTGTAGACCAGGCTGGCCTCAAACTCAAAGCGATCCACCTGCCTCTGCCTCCCAAGTGCTGGGATTATAGGCGTGTGCCACCACCACGCCCAGCTGTGCTCCGACTCCTTAAACCCAAGATGTTTCCTCCACAGCACTCATTTGAGAGTGAAGTTTGTGACGTTTTGTTTTGTTTTTCCATCTGTCCCTTCTTCACCAAATGGCCTGACCTGACCTTTGTTGTTTCGGCTAAGAAAGTATAGGGACCACGAGTCCTCAGCTCCTCTAAGCCCCAGCTCCTCATGGGGCTGAGTAGCATGACAAATTAGGCAGGGGATTTCAGTACAGCCGCTTGTTGTGTGCTTTCCTATATCTTGCCTTCAGGAATCACACTGTGCCTTCTCCACTAGGGAACTGATTCTCTCTACCCAGCTTTTCCAGTAATGCTCTTGAAAACTGTGGATAATGGCAGTTCTTCATATTTCTGATGATGCTTTTCTCCTAGTAGCATCCTAACAGCCCTTACCTAGCTAAAGACAGGGCACAACGTCTGAAGAGAATATGTTGATACTGATCTGAGGAAACCAAAGGCAGCTGCCCTAGGGCCTGCTTCCCTCCCCCACGTCTGTCATCCCACGGCAGAGGGGTAGTGCTCCAATCTGGTGTCTAAAAACCAGTTTATCTTTCTTAATACTGGCAATAACCAGTCTCCGTGCCACTGTTGCCTTTAAACCTTTTAATCTCATGCTGTGTTTGTTGTGGGTTCCAGTCCAGTTATCCCCAGGGCTGTGTGGGTAAATCCTTCTCAACAGTCGTCATTCACTCTGTTCTCTGCCCTCACTCTTGTGTGCGTGTGATGCTGATCTCTTGTCTTCCTTCTCTCTCTCCCCCTAACTTTGTCCCTGGTGTTTGGGGTCTCAGTATCTCTTTCTCTATACCCTATCTCAATCTCTCTGCCTTTTGTACAAAGATTAGTTTCAATGTAGTCTGTAGCTCCTTTGTAAACCAATTAAAAATTTTTTTAATAAATCATGTCTCTGGTGTATTGAGAGGGTTGGGAATGGGATGTTTGTGGTGAGTTTCTACTTTGAATCCAGCAGATGCTGCAGCTGTACTCTGTTGTACTTGCACACATTTTAATTAATGCATCAACTTCACACTTTAACCTTAGATGAAGGTTCACCAACAGATCTGTGTGCTTTGGCTACATAGAGGTTTGAGGGACTTAGAGGTTATCATGAGTTCATGTCTATAATCCCAGCACTGGGAAGGCTGAGTTCATGTGAATTCAAGAGTCCAGATTGGTCTACTTAGGGAGTTCCAGGCTAGTTTGGAATCTGTCTCAAAAATAACAAAAGTGGGAGTCAGGTGTGGTGGTAGTGCACTCCTTTAATCCAAGTACTTGAGAGGCAAAGGAAGGAGGAACTGTGAATTCCAGGATAGCCCAGGAAATACAGAGAAACCCTGTCTGGGGCGAAGTGGGGAGGGTGTTGCAAATGGGGAGGGAGCGAGGGCTCTAGAGTTCAAAGGTCAAGTACTTTGGCATTGTGCATGATGCCTGGGTTTGATTCCTGGCCCCTTAGGAAAGATGGCTGAGATGACCTGGAAGAGTAGGGACAGCCCCGACTTGTGTGACTCGTGGCTGCATTTGTGGTGGGGCCACAGTGCTTGTGGGGGTCAGAGACAACTCGCAGGAGTCCATCTATTCTGACACCAAGGGAGCACAGGGATAACTCAGGTTGTTAGGCTTGGTAACAGGCTTTTAGCCCTGAGCCATATTTTCATCACCATCACCCCTTTTATAAAAAAACAAAAAAAATTCTTTGGGTATTTTGAGACAGGGTGGGTCTATGTATCCTTGACTGTCCTGGAACTCACTATGGAGGAGACCTGGCTGACCTAGAAGGCACAGAGATGGACCTGCCTTTTCCTCTAAGTGCTGGGATCTAAGACTTCATGTGTATGGGCATTTTGTCTGTCTGTGCCCCACAGATGTACAGTGCTCATGGAGATCAGAGGGTGTCAGGTAGCCTGGAACTGGAGTTACACAGGACTGTGAGCTGCCATGTGGGTGCTAGGAATCAAACCTGGGACTTCTAGACCAGTATGGCATGCTCTCAGCCTAGCAGAGCCGTCCCTCCAGCTCCCCCATCCACCGCACCCTGGGTTTTGTTTGACAGTCCAGCAGAGGATGGGCCCCCTGACCCCTTAGGTAGATGAGGATTGTGCATTTCTGTTTCTCTGCCTCCACTTCCCTAGTGCTAGGTTTACAAGCCTCTACTTACGGCCTCATGCATGTTAGGAAAGCACATGACCAACGGAACTACAGCTCTATTTCATGTGCAGCTGCAGGTCAGAAGAGGGCATCAGATCACATTATAGATGGCTGGGAGACCTCTGAAGAGCAGTCAGTGTTCTTGACCACCCTGAGCCTCCTCTCCAATCCTCTGCCCACCTTTTAAATAAGCTATTTATTTTGGAATATTTTCTCTTCTAGGGAGAAAAGATAATTTTAGATTTACAGAAAAGTTGCAAAGAATTTTCATATAACCCAGCCTCCCACCCTTTTTTCTTTTTTTTGTTGGTATAAGTTCTGTGTATCCCAGGTTGACCTTGAACTCAGACAATCCTTCTGCCTCAGATTCCCAAGGACTCTAATTACAGGCTTGTACTCAAAAGTTCACCGAATGGGTTTTGCATGGTGGCGCAGGCCTTTAATCCCAGCACTCTGGGAGGCAGAGGCAGGTGCAAGGCCAGCCTAGTCTACAAAGCAAGTCCAGCACAGCCAGGGCTACACAGAAAAAAAAAAAATTAATCGAAACAACTCTGCATGTGAATGCAGGTGTGTGTGTGTCACCATGCACACGGAGGACCACCTTGGGTATCTATTGTCTTCCACCTTGTTTTGAGGCCTGCATGATGGTGCATACCTTTATTCCCAGGACTTTGGAGGGACAGTCAGTCAGATCTCAGAGTTTGAAGCCTGCCTCGTGTATAAAGGTAGTTTCGGGACAGGCAGGGCTCCACAGAGAAGTCCTGCCTCGAAAAACCAAATAAAGCTGGGTGTGGTATTGTATGCCTGTGATCCCAGCACTCAGGAGTCAGAGATAGGTGGATCACTGTGAGTTCGAGGCCAGCCTGGCCTACAAAATAAATCCAGGACAGCCAAGGCTACACAGAGAAACCCTGTTTCAAACAAACAAACAAAAACCAAAGCAAACAAATTGAAGCCAGGTGGTGGTGGCCCCACGTCTTTAATCCTACTACTCCGGAGGTGGATTTTTAGAATTTTAACTCAGCTCCTGCTATTGTAGCGAGCACTTTACGGACTGAACAATTTGACAAAGTCTCCCTCTGTAGCCTGGAATTCTGTGCAGACCAGGCTGATCTCAACTCTCAGAGATCTGCCTGTCTGTCTCTCCAGTGCTGGGGTTAAAGGTGAGTGCTACCATGCCCGGCCAGAAATGTGTTTTAACAGCCTGAAACCAAGCTCGGGGTAGTGTAATCTACTCATCCATTAAGTGTTTTTGAGCCTTTGCTATTTATTTGGTACTAAGCTAAGGCAACATGCTAAATGAGACAGGCCCTCCCACTGAGGCCTCTGCAGTTAGTTGGGCCTGCGAGACAGATACTGCTCCTTCTGTCTGGACCTCATTTTTACTTCATGGAGAAAATGGATGCTGGGATTTCTTCAAACTGTCCCTCACCTCATCACAAAGATGTTTCCCCACTAGTTTGCCCCATCCCCTCTTACTAGGAAAGAAATACTGGTTTTTGTTTTGGTTTTTTTTTTTTTTTTTTTTTTTTTTTTTTTCTGTTTGAAGGCCACCCCATTTTGTTCTCATTTGACTTCTCTTTGTTCTTTGTTTTGATGTGATTTTCTCCTTTCATCTTCAGCCTTCCTTTGGTTCCCTCCTTAGCTTATTAGAATGTTCCCAGGCTCCCTCTACCCAGCCCTGATTGGGGGGGTGGAGGGGTGGAGGGGGAACCTGCTTCCTTTTCAGGTTGTTAATCTAACTACTACCCTTCCCAAAGTTAGTAGAAGCAATTTATACCCTTTCCCCCCATCCATTCACTTCTCAGACCACCTTGTTAGCGTCCATTCTTTGGGGTGTTTTCATATTACTGCCAGCCACCTGGATGCAGGCCAGTGACTTCTTTCTGTAGCAGTATGCTACTCCTCTCTCTAAGCCTCCTGTGGCAGAGTCTGACGCTGGTGGGCCAGTGAGAGGGTGTAGTGGGGTAAAGGCCCTTGCTGCTGACTCAGACAACCTGAGCTTAACCACTGGGAAATGTGGGCACGCATGCCTTTAATCCCAGCATTCCTGAGGCAAACAAAGGCAGGTGGATGTTGGGGAGTTCAAGGCTACACAGTAAAACCTTGCTTCAGGGGCCTGGAGAGATGGCTCAGAGGTTAAGAGCACTGATGGCTCTTCCAAAGGTCCTGAGTTCAATTCCCAGCAACCACATGGTGGCTCACACCATTTATAATGAGATCTGGTGCCCTCTTCTGGTGTGCAGGCAAAACCTGCATAATAAATAAAAATCTTTTAAAAACAACAAAACACCTTGCTTCAAAAACAAACAAACAAAAATGTAAGGGGCCAAAGAGACAGTAGTTAAGAATGCTTGCTGCTGCCGGGCCATGGTAGCACACGCATTTAATTCCAGCACTTGGGAGGCAGAGGCAGGTAGATTCAAGGCCAGCCTGGTCTACAAGTTAGTCCAGGACAGCCAGGGCTGTTATAGAGAAACCCTGTCTTGAAAAACTAAAGAAGAAGCTGGGCAGTGGTGGCACGCACCTTTAATCCCAGCACTTGGGAGGCAGAGGCAGGTGGATTGCTGTGAGTTCGAGGCCAGCCTGGTCTACAAAGTGAGACCAGGACAGCCAATGCTACACAGAGAAACCCTGTCTCGAAAAACCAAAAAAAAAAAAAAAAAAAAAAAGAAAAGAAAAACTAAAGAAGAATGCTTGCTGCTCTTTCAAAACCAGAGTTGGGTTTTCAGGACCCACATTTTGCTGCATACAACTGCCTGTAACTCCAGCTCCAGATTTGATGATGTTCTTTGCTGGGCTCTAAAGATACTGCATTTCAACGTACAGACCCAAAATCAGGGGGCCTGGAGAGATGGCTCAGAGGTTAAGGGCACTGCCTGCGCTTCTAAAGGTCCCCAGTTCAATTCCCAGCAACCACATGGTGGCTCACAACCATCTATAGTGTGATTTGATGTCCTCTTCTGGCCTGCAGGTGTACATGCAGACAGAGCACAGTGTACATAATAAATCTTGGGGCACTCTAAAAAGTAGGTTAAAAAAAAAAGCCAGGCATAAGCCGGACGTGGTGGTGCACGCCTTTAATCTGAGCACTGGGGAGGCAGAGGCAGGCTAATCGCTGTGAGTTCGAGGCCAGTCTGGTCTACAAATTGTGTCCAGGACAGCAAAGCTACACAGAGAAACTCTGTCTCGAAAAAAAAAAAAAAAAAAAAAAAAAAAAAAAAGAAAATAATAATAATTTTAAAAAATAAATCTTTTAAGTAAAACTACGTATGTGTATCTGGCAGTGAAAAGCAGAATGTGACACTAACAGCCCCTCTAGTCTTCTTCAGAGACATTACCTAAGACTGGTGTCTGATCTTAGGCCCTTCCCATCTTCTTTTTTTCTTTTTGCTTTTTTGAGACAGGGTCTCTCTGTGTAGCCCTGGCTGTCCTGGATTCACTTTGTAGACCAGGCTGGCCTCAAACTCACAGCGATCTGCCTGCTTCTGCCTCCCAAGTGCTGGCATTAAAGGTGTGTGCTACCACTCCTGGCCTCCATCTTTTTCAAACAAGTCTCATCAACTCTAGCATGGTCTCTCTCTCCTTCCCCTGACCTAGATCTCTGCTTTCATACACACACACACACACACACACACACACACACACACACACACACGTGGGGGTAGGGACAGACGTATATGTGTGTGTGCTGGCACATGAGTGCAGGTGTCGGAAAAGAGGGTGCTGCCTTCTCTGGAGCAATACCTAACAGGTATTTGTGAACTGGAAACTGAACTCGGATCCTTTGTAAAAAGCAAGGACCTGCTAAGCCTGGGTATGTATGTGTGTGTGCACATGCAGCCACATACGGTTTTTTATGTCGGTGCTTGGGATGCCAACTACGCAGCTTCTGTCTCTCCGCCCCCACCCCGACCACCTTGAGAAAAGGTTTCACTCTAGCCCAGGGTGGCCTGGGGATTGACTGTGTAGACCAAGGTGGCCTCAAACCTGCAGCAGTCTTCTGCCTCCTCCTCCCAAAAGCTGAAATCGCAGGACCGAGCACTGCCACTGGCCTCTGGGTTGTTGTTGTTGTTGTTGTTGTTTTTTTAATTAATTTATTTATTTATTTATTATGTATACCGTGCACATCAGATCACGTTACAGATAGTTGTGAGCCACCATGTGGTTGCTGGGAATTGAACTCAGGACCTCTGGAAGAGCAGTCGGTGCTCTTAACCTCTGAGCCATCTCTCTCCAGCCCCCTCTGGGTTGTTTTGACTGAGGTGGCGTCCTTGCCTTGCTCCCACTCAGGAGGAGAGGTTCTCCAGAGACCTTCCGGACAAAAGGAGCCGTTTGATCTTCAGCTGCCCACAGCCCCTCTTATCTGATCTGGGAGCCAGGGGAGGAGGACGGGGGAGCCGAGTACAGCATCCCACACTCGTTACCAGCGCGGCCCCGCCTGCAGACGGATGCGAAGCCGGCCTAGCCTCACAGTTAGGGCTTCCCGGTGCGTTTCCCCCAAGGGAAAGGCCCCTGTCGCAAGCTGGTGCCTTCACCTCGGATCTCAGCTAGGTCATTCTGAGACAAAGTTTCCAGGCAGCTCCAATGAGGACAGAAGCTAGGAGAGCAGGGAACCAGTGCCCTTTGACCAGCTCTTTGAAGCCAGCCGCCCACAGGGGTGGAATGAGCACCCGTAACACAAGCCTATGGGCACGCCTTCCTCACACCCTCTGGCCTCCCTGTATATGTTATAGTGCTTGGGACGTTCTGGAGGTGTCGTCTGTGAGTCACCAGCAGGGACCACAGGTTCTATGTGTGCTGACCCCCGGTGGTGAAATTCTAAACTGCAGGCTCCCTTCCCAGCTGTTCGCCTATTGAAAAAAACGTAATGCTGGCAGGAACCCACTTCTCAGCAATCCAAATTCAAATACTGAGATATTGCAAACATTGGAAATATTTTCTTAATTTTTTTTTTTTAATTTTTTGAGACAGGGTTTCTCTATGTAGCGTTGGCTGTCCTGGACTCGCTTTGTAGCCTAGGCTGGCCTCGAACTCACAGCGATCCACCTGCCTCTGCCTCCCGAGTGCTGGGATTAAAGGCGTGCGCCACCACGCCCAGCTTGGAAATATTTTCTTGAGACACAGTCTATGTTGCCATGGCTGTCCTGGAACTTGCCATGTGGACCAGGCTGGTCTTGAACTCACACTGATCTGCCTGCCTCTGCCTCCCGAGTGCTGGGATTAAGGTGTGCACCACCACACCTGGCCTGACAGGTCTCTAAAACATTGTAGATGCTCAATAAAAGTTATCTTCTCAATGATGGTGGTTTTCTCCGTGTTTGAGTCCTTGGGGCTGTGTGTGCATGTAAGCGCTCTGTGCTGCTCACACTGAGTGTGCATGTAAGTGCTCTGTACTGCTCACACTATAGCTTTCTGTACCCACTACTGTGTGTGCACGTAAGCTTTATTTATCTTGGATGGCTGGAAAGGTGCCTCAGCATTAAGAGCTTGCTGAAGCCAGGTGGTGGTGGCGCACACCTTTAATCCCAGCACTTGGGAGGCAGAGGCAGGTGGATCTCTGTGAGTTGGAGGCCAGCCTGGTCTACAAAATGAGTCCAGGACAGCCAAGGTTACACAGAGACACCCTGTGCCGAAAAACAAACAAACAAGCAAAAAGGAGCACTTGCTGATCATATTTTGTTTTATTTGCTTGGTTGTTTTGGCTGCATGTATGTCTGTACATCTCATGCCTGGTGCCCATGGAGGCTGAAATCTTTTGGAACTGGAGTTACAAACCGTCATGAACTGCTGTGTAGATGAACCAAACCTGAGTGTCCTATGAGAGTGGCAAGTGCTTTTGACTACTGTGCCATTTGACCAGCCCTATGACGTGATTTGTTTGTTTCTTTTGAGACAGGGTTTCTCTGTGTAGCCTTGGCTGTCCTGGACTCACTTTGTAGACTAGGCTGGCCTCGAACTCACAGTGATCCACCTGCCTCTGCCTCCACAGGCATGTGCCACCATGCCCGGCATGTGATTTTTGTTGCTGTTGTTGTTGGTTTTGTTTTATTTTGTTGAGACAGAGTTTCTCTGTATAACAGAGCCCTGCCTGTCCTGGACTTGCTTTTAGACCAGACTGATCTCAAATGCCTGCCTCTGCCTCCATGGTACTCAGATTAAAGATGTGCACTACCACACCTGGCCTGTGATTTTTTTTTTTTTTTCTCTTTTGTTTTGGCTTTTCAATACAGGGTTTCTCTGTGTAGCTCTGTTTGTCCTAGAACTCTCTTTGTAGACTAGGCTGACCTCAAACTTTTTTTTTTGTTTTGTTTTTTGTTTTTCCAGACAGGGTTTCTCTGTATAATAGTCCTGGCTGTCTTTGACTCGCTTTGTAGACTAGGCTGGCCTCAAAGTCACAGAAATCCACCTGCCAAAAATGAGAAAAAAGAAAGAAAGAAAGCTGGTGGTGGTGGCACACGCCTTTAATCCCAGCACTCGGGAGGCAGAGGCAGGCGGATCGCTGTGAGTTCGAGGCCAGCCTGGTCTACAAAGGGAGTCCAGGACAGCCAAGGCTACACAGAGAAACCCTGTCTTTAAAAAAAAAAAAAAGAAAGAAAGAAAAGAAAAGAAAAAAAAAAAAAAAGAAAGAAAGAAATCCCTATGCCTTTGCTTCCCAGAGTACTGGAATTACAGGCCTGTGCTACCATGCCCCCCGCATGATTTTTTTTGTGAAGTCTTCATCTGTTCAGAATGCTACGGATCTGAGCCCTCAATCTGTGGGAACCATCTGGGCAGCACTGAGCGACTCTGAACAGTTGACATCTGTCCGAGATAGGCAGAAGTTCCAGAACCTTCTTCCAAGGTCAGCAGAGGGTAGAGATTGAGATACCCACCTAGTTATCACAGGGCTCTCACAGCCAGGCAGCCAAGGTCCCTTCCTCCCCCTCTGTGGAGAAAAGAGGAGGTGGCTGAGGAAAGGATATGAGGCTGGTTCCCTGCTCCTCCCTTTCTCTCCGTTTTCCTCACACCCACCTCTCCCCGACAGCAGCCCTTCTGCCAGGGCAGAGACTGGGGTAGGACAGACAGAGCCTGGTCGGAGTTGGGGACTGAGGGCTTGGAAGCTTGGCTGGGGTGGCTGTGGCGGCTTGTGCTGTCCCACTGCCGCCCATCCAGGATGCTGAGGACACTGGGGCTAAGGCCGTTGCTTCATGCAGCTGCACAAGGTAAGTGTCTACAGAGAGGGAAGCGGAGGTGAGTGGGCCTGGTGAAGGGCCGAGCCACGTGTCCCCATGGCGGGGATCGGACCTCGGGCCTCTGCTGTGCAGGACCCTGGGATGTAGCCCGCATGTTTTGTCTATCCCTCGCCTGTTGTGTGTCCCTGCCCTTCACTGCCTTTTTGACTCCCTTTTCTCTACCTCGGACATCAGTATCCCCAAACAGGAGGACCTGTGTGTTCTTTGAGGCTCCCGGAGTGCGGGGGAGCGCAAAGACACTCGGGGAAGTGCTAGGTACCAGCCCAGGGCCCGGCCAGGGTATCCGCTGCCTCTACAGCCATTGCTGCTTTGGGATCTGGAACCTGACCAACGGCCGGGCGAAAGTGGAGATGCAAGGTGAGTGGCAAAGTATATGGTGGGTGAGAGCTAGGGTGCCGGAGGAGGCATGCCCAGGTCGACGGAGATAGCCAAGAAGGAAGGGGAGGTGCCATGGGGCGTGCCATGGGAAGGGATGCCTTCCACAGAGAAGGGGTTCATTCATTCTCTGTCCCCCAAACTGCGTTGGACTCTCTTTAATCCCACCCCATCAGGATGCCGAGACAGTGACGAGCCAGGCTGTGAGTCCCTCCAGTGTGACCCGGTCCCTCGAGCTCACCCCAGCCCCGCCTCCACTCTCTTCACGTGCTCCTGTGGCGCTGACTTCTGCAATGCCAATTACAGCCATTTGCCTCCTTCGGGCAACGGAGGGGCTCCTGGCCCCCAGGATCCCCAGGTTACCTCAGGTAGTTGCCTTCCTCAGGGTATTAGAACCCGGATGGGGCAGGAGCACAGGTCAGGATGAGAAGGGGGGGCAGTTCTCACCCCACCCCCCCCCCCCATCCAAAGTATTCCTCCTCGTGGCCTTGGGAAGTTGGTTGCCCTAGTGACTGGGAGATAAGGGGGCTTGTGACCAGCACGGTTAGGAAAGCAAACTCTTTGAAGAGGGGAGAGGCTCCCGTGCTCACCCACGTGCCTTCCTGCCTTGTGTCCAGGTGGGCCCGTCTGGATGGCACTACTGCTGCTAGGAATGTTCCTCGTCCTGCTGCTGGCCAGCATCATCCTGGGTAACCTCTCCCGCCCCTCCCTCTGTGACAGCAAGAAGCATTCCCAACGTCCCAAGCCTTGCCCAGTGCTGGGCTCTGTGTAGCCCCACAAGGCCCCACATAGCCCCCCTTGGCTGCGTGCGTCCCTGTATGTCCTACCCCGGAGCTCTTCTCTGCTTCAGCCCTGCTACAACGAAAGACCTGTCGAGTGGACAGTGGGTCCGACCCGGAGCCAGGTACGGGCTCCAGCGAAGACTGCAGTGAGGAACTGCCCGAGCTGGCTGAGCTGTGCTTCTCCCAGGTGCTCTGGGGAAGGAGGGTGGGTTCCTGTGGTAATCCTGGAGGTTCTGCTGGCGAGGGAACCTGGCCCTGGGACTAGCTCTGAGGTCCACACTCAGTGCAGTGTGTTCCCCCCCACCCCACCCCCAGGTAATCCAGGAAGGAGGTCATGCCGTCGTCTGGGCCGGGAGGCTCCAGGGTGAGATGGTAGCCATCAAGGCCTTTCCACCGAGGGCTGTGGCCCAGTTCCGAGCCGAGAGAGCTGTGTATCAACTGCCCGGACTACAGCATGAACACATCGTTCGTTTCATCACTGCTGGCCACGGGGGCCCTGGCCCCCTGCCCTCTGGGCCTTTGCTGGTGCTGGAACTGTACCCTAAGGTGAGCACCAAGACGTTTCTGTTGTCTATACTATGCACTATGCCTGTATGTATGCTCTCCGTGGGGGGAGGGTTGGGGGGTTGGAGGAGGTTTACCTGTGCCTACTCTCCTGCTTTGTACTTTCCTTAGAATGATTTTTTTTTTTTTTGAGATAGTTTCCTTATATCTGTAGCCCTGGCTGTTCTGGAACTCACTCTGTAGACCAGGCTGGCCTCAAACTCACTGAGATTCTTCTGCCTCTGCCGGGATTACAGGCGTGTCCTACTTCTGCCTGGCTAGGAGTGAGCCGTTGCTAAACACTCATCCAGGCATAGCTTTCCAAGCCCATTAACCAATATTTATATTAACCAATATTTATAAACTATCTGGCAAGTACTGGAAGATGCTGAGAAAAGCACACATGGTCCCTTTAGACTAATGGGTCACAGAAATGGGTAAACACACATACAAGTACCATATATATCCAGTGTGCTAAGGGCTAAAGGAGGGGGCATTGGATAAGTACGAAATAATACTGAGTTTGAGTCCAGCTCTGGCAGCTCTTCCAGAGGACCTGCGTTCAATTCCCCCCAGCACCTACATGGCAGCTCACAGCCATCTGTAACTCCAGCTCGAGGGGATCTGACATCCTCACACACACCTACATGCAGGCAAAACACCAATGCAAATAAAATAAATCATTTCAAAAAAGAAATTATACTAAGGTTCGGCCTGAGGGGCTCTTGAGATGGCTCAGGTAAAGATGCTCGCTGTGCAAGCCTTGGCGACCCGAGTTCAAACCCGTAGAAGAAGAGGACTCCACACATGCTCTGTGGTGTGGGCTCCCAAAGATCCCCCTCTAGGAAGATTTGTTTTGGTTTATTTTGGTATTTTTTAAGACAGGGTTTCTCTGTGTAGCCTTGGCGGTCCTAGACTCGCTTTGTAGACCAGGCTGGCCTCGAACTCACAGCAATCCACCTGCCTCTGCTGGCTAAAATGAGAGGACTAGAGTGAATTCCAGGCCATCCTGGGCTGCATAAGACCTGACTCAAGGAAACAAAACAGGCCCGAGTGCAGGAGTACACACCCTAGACCCCAACATTTGGGAGGCAGAGGCAGGCAAATCTGTGTGAGTTCAAGGCCAGCCAAGGTTACATAGCAAGACCCTATCCAAAACAAAACCCCAAAGCAAGAGAAAAAAAAAAAAAGTGAAGAGGAGGAAATAGGTGAAGGCGGGACCACATGGAGCCTGGGCCCCCTGAAGATTGGGGTGCATTTTAAGTTCCATGCGCTGCTCTGGGCGCTCTGAAGACATTTGCCTACATTCCTTACCTTTAGAAGCATATATGAGGTAGAAGTTGTCATCCATAGATGAGAAAGGGATGCTCATTTGCCCAGGATGGATGAGGCGAGAGTCCTGCCCCTCACTGCAGCTACTTCCTGTCTCCTGCTTACCCACCTCAGCGCTGGCTGTCCCTGTCCCTGAGATCCCTGCTCCAGTGGGACTTCAGCCCTAGTCTGCGTCAGTGATTAGACAGTTTCCTGGGGCTTTAGCAACCTTTACTAGTCTTTTATTGCTGAGATCTTGAGTTCTAAAAAGTTCCCTTTTTGACCGCATTCTTCCTGGCCCTATTGAAAAGTAACTTTCCCACCTGGTGATATAGCTTAGTCAATAAAGCCTGTGGTGTGGGAGCATGAGGGCCTGAGGTCAGTTCTCAGAAATTACATTTTATGAAGCCAGATGTGGGAGGCTGGAGAGATGGCTCAGCAGGAAACAGCACTGGCTGCTCTCCCAGAGGACCCAAGCTCCCAGCACCCATGTCAGGCATCACAATTGCCTGTGACTCCAGCCCCAGCGAATCCAGTGCCCTCTTCTGGTGTCCGTGGCACCTGCAAACACACATTGTCTCACACATGAAGGCACACATGCCCATACTTAACTTTTTTCTTTTTTTTTTTGGTTTTTCGAGACAAGATTTTTTCTCTGTGTAGCTTTGGCCACCCTGGACTCACTTTGTAGACCAGGCTGGCCTCGAACTCACAGCGATCCGCCTGCCTCTGCCTCTCGAGTGCTGGGATTAAATGCACGCACCACGGCGCCCGGCCACACTTAACTTTTTAAAAAGGTTATTTATTTATTTATTTTTAACAGTGTTTTTTTTTTGTTTGTTTGTTTTTTGTTTGTTTGGTTGGTTTTGTTTTTTTGAGACAGGGTTTCTCTGTATAGCCCTGGCTGTCCTGGACTTGCTTTGTAGACCAGTCTGGCCTGGAATTCTGACAGCGATCCACCTGCCTCTGCCTCCTGAGTGCTGGGATTAAAGGTGTGTACCACCACACTTGACTAAAAGTAAAATAACTTGTTTAAAAAAAAAGAAAAGACAAAAGAGAGCCAGGTGTGGTGGTGGCGCACACCTGTAATCCCCTGCCCCCAGAAAAATCAAAAATAAAAAGACAAAAACTCCAGGCATGGTGGTACATGCTTGGCAGGTGGAGATAGAGCTGTGGGGCTTGCTGGCTGGACAGCCTACTGAGATCTCCAGGGTAGTGAGAGAGCCTGCCTCAGGGAAGCACACATGGATGTGCAATTCTTCCTTGTTTTCTTAGCTTCCCCTGACTTTCACACGTACTGTATGTAAGCTGCTTTACGGCCATGACATCTAGTTCGTTTTTTTTTTTTTTTTTTAAGTTCATTTTTATGTCGTGGCGTTTATTGAATTCTCGGCTCACATCATGATCACCCGTCCTGAGGTGCTGCCCAGTGCTGCCTGGACACAGCTGTTGACATACTAAACTGCTCAGCCTGCTAACTCGTGGCCTATTCCGGCTGCTGCTTCTCCCCTGGCTCCTTCCACCCACCCTTGTCTGTGCAGGCCTGATACCTCAGCTCAGGTGGTTTGAGGGGCGAGACGCCCTTGATCACCTCTGTCCTGAGTCCTCTGAGTCAGCAGACTTCTTGGATTAGCACTCCACTTCTTTCTCCTTCTTTGACCTCAAGCAAGCTTACTCGGCTTCCGCTAGAGCTCCATAGTGACCTCCTGCATCAGCCAGGGTGGCACATACGCACAGTGAGATCCTGCCTAAAGGAGAGGACTGGGACAGCAAGGGAAAGGAAGAAAGGAAGGAAGGAAGGGAGGGAGGGAGGGAGGAAGGGAGGAAGGAAGGAAGGAAGGAAGGAAGGAAGGAAGGAAGGGAGGGAGGGAGGGAGGGAGGGAGGAAGGGAGGAAGGAAGGAAGGAAGGAAGGAAGGAAGGAAGGGAGGGAGGGAGGGCGGGAGGGAGGGAGGAAGGGAGGAAGGAAGGAAGGAAGGAAGGAAGGAAGGAAGGAAGGAAAAAGGGCCACCAAGTTGGTTCAGCAGGAACAGTGCTCCCACCAAACCCAAAGACCCGAGCTCAGTCCTTAGGACTTATCTAGTTGTCCTCTGACCTCCACATATGCCATGTAGCATGCGGGTACCCACATGCAGGCACACCCCTACACATAAGGGTACCCACATGCAGGCACACACACCCACACACATAAGGAAATACACATACTAAATTTTTTAAATAAAGGAGGGAAAGAAAGGAAAAAGGGAGAAAAACCCTACAAAAATCAAAGTAATCAGAGCACCTTCACCCTGCGGTCCCCGTGAGCCTGTAGGAGAACCCTGTTTGGAGGGTGCAGGTCACAGGAAGTAGTCATCACCACTAGATAAAGCTACCCCCACCCCCATGTCCCACGCTGGCCTGAAATGTTGGAGCTTTCTGCGTCAGGCTCTTTGTTTTGTTGTTTTGTTTTGTTTTTTCTTTGTTTTCTTTTTGTCTTAGTCTGGTTTTGTTGTTGTTGTTGTTTTTGCTTTCTTTTTTTTGCTTTTCCTGACAAGGTTTCTCTGTGTGATAGCACTGCCTGTCCTGGGCTCATTTTGTAGACCAGGCTGGGCTTGAACTCACAGTAAAACACCTGCCTCTGCCTCCCAGGTGCTGGAATTAAAGGTGTGTGCCACCAGGGCTGGCCTAAAATTATAGTGTGTGTGTGTGTGTGTGTGTGTGTGTGTCTGATCTTCCTTCCACTTCACAAGTGCAGGGGTGCCAGGCGTGCAGCCAGCTAGAGTTACTATTTTTTCCTGTCACTCTGACTGATGTCTATTCCCATGCCGCCACTGTCTGTGGTGTCTTGACCTGGTTCTGTCAGCATGTCTGTCTGCTGGGGTAGTGCAGGGGTGTGTGTGTGTGTGTGTGTGTGTGTGTGTGTGTGTGTTTCTGTCAGTCAATAGCTCTATGCTCCTGGGATGGTCCTCCCCCAGCTCTGTGTGCCCCGCCCCTCCATCTGCTCCCTCCAGGGCTCCCTGTGCCACTACCTGACTCAGTACACGAGTGACTGGGGGAGCTCCCTGAGGATGGCTCTGTCCCTGGCTGAGGGCCTGGCATTTCTCCACGAGGAGCGCTGGCAGGATGGTGAGTGACCGGCTGGTCAACAGCCACATCGACGAGGCCAGTTCTCCCTTCGCTTAGAGGACAAGGGCTGGGTCCAGGGCAGCCAGGTGGACGGCGTCCCTTAAGCTTTGGATTTCTCCACAGGCCGGTACAAACCAGGCATTGCCCACCGAGACCTGAGCAGCCAGAACGTGCTCATCCGGGAAGATAGGTCTTGTGCCATTGGCGACCTCGGCCTTGCCTTGGTGCTCCCTGGCCTTGCCCAGCCCCCCGCCTTGGCCCCTACTCAACCCCGAGGCCCGGCTGCCATTTTGGAGGTGAGTGTTTTTGATGTCTGAGACCTGAGATGCTGACGATTCAGACGCCCGTGTACCCATTGCTGTGGCAACAGTGAGGCCTGGAGTCTGCAGCTGGGGGCATGTGTAGACCAGAGCTGTAGGACAGGCTGCTGTGGAGGTCATCCTTCCATTGCTCATCTTATCCTCCAGGCTGGCACCCAGAGGTACATGGCTCCAGAGCTCCTGGACAAGACTCTGGACCTACAGGATTGGGGCACAGCCCTCCAGAGAGCAGATGTGTACTCTCTGGCTCTTCTCCTGTGGGAGATCCTGAGCCGCTGTTCAGATCTAAGGCCTGGTAAAGTCTTCTCCTCCCCGCTATCCTAACTAGCAAAGTCTCCCGTGCATCCTGCCCTATCTCAGGAGACTATGACCCTACCTAGGTTTTTTACCTAGGAGGCCCCTCACCAGCGTGGGCTGACGGTCTATGCCTTTACTTTTCACAGACCACAGACCACCACCTTTTCAACTGGCCTATGAGGCAGAACTGGGCAGCAGTCCCAGTGCCTGTGAACTCTGGGCCTTGGCGGTAGAGGAGAGGAAACGCCCCAACATCCCATCCACTTGGAGCTGCTCTGTCATGGTAAGAAGCCAAAGGCATGCTAGCTGGGAGCCAGGGGGTTCTCTGCCACAACCAGAACTTCGACTCCTACGCTAGTCCTCAGTTTACCTTTTCTTCTAGAAGTTTCACACAGTTGGCTCCGCCCACCTGAGAAGTGCACCTTCCTGTACAGCCTCCTTTAGTCCTGTCCCTCACTCCATCAGTTAGGTCTGTTGTTCAGGCATCTCCTCCAGGAAGTCTTCCCTGACTTTCCTCCTACTTGGAGTTGTGCCCCTGTGACTGTGTCTCTTTAGGTACAGTAGATCCCAAAATTCAATCCAGTGCCGAATCATTTTGTATTATGCAGCTGTGTTTCTGCTGTGGGACAATTAAAGCCAGTTCTAGGTATACCAAGACACCAATAGTGAAGATGCAGAGCTCTTTGCAAATGATTTCCTGAGATGTCCTTTCTCCCACTCTCCTGCCTGAAGTTTCTACCATACAAGTGTGCCTAGCGAGAACTCTGTAGAGTGGGTGGCCGGGCCATGCCCAATATGGAGGTCTTTTCCCTCCAGGACCCCGGAGGGCTGACGGAGCTCCTACAGGACTGCTGGGATGCAGACCCAGAAGCGCGGCTGACGGCGGCGTGTGTGCGGCAGCGCCTGGCAGCCCTGGCTTACCCTCAGGTGGCTCCCTCCTTCCCAGAGAGCTGCCCTTCAGCACCCGCCTCGGTTCTCTCCCTCGGTCCTCAGCAGGGCTCTTGCCTCCTCAGTGTTCACGCAAGCCCCGGCTCTAAGAGTCCTCAGCCTGTCGGTACCACTGTCCGTGTGTAAACGAGCAGTTCGCATGGACCCTCAACACAGACCAACATACATGTGGTGGTCACACACCTGTTGCCGTTGTTTTTGTGGGTTCCTAGCCCTTGGGCAGACGTGCTCAGGAAAGAGAATAAAGCCAGGTTTCCCAGTTGGCCTTGGGCTCGCCTCCTCCTTACTCTTTCCCGCTGATGTGTATTTATTTCTTTATTTTAAGATCTGTTTTTTTTGGGGGGGGGGGGGCTGGAGAGATGGCTCAGCGGATAAGAACACTGCTCTTCCAGAGGACCTGAGTTCAATTCCCGGCAACCACATGGTGGCTCACAACTATCTGTGATGTCATCTGATGCCCTCTTCTGGTGTGCAGGCATATGTGCAGAGTAGAGCACTCATACATAAAAACAAATAAATAAAAGCTTTAAAAAGTGGAGATTAAAAAAAAAAAAAAAATCCAGGCAGGGGTGGCGCACGCCTTTAATCCCAGCACCGGGGAGGCAGAGGCAGGTGGATCGCTGTGGGTTCAAGGCCAGCCTGGTCTACAAAAGGAGTCCAGGACAGCCAAGGCTACACAGAGAGACCCTGTTTCAAACAAACAAACAAAAATGTGTTTATTTATAGTACTTGTGTTTGTCTGTGTGTTTGTGCACCACATACATGCAGGACATGTTGGAGGCCAGAAGAGGATGTCAGAGGCCCTGGAACCAGAGTTACAGGCAGTTGTGAGCCACCATGTGGGTGCTGGGAACAGGTCCTTTGCCAGAGCAGTATTTGCTCTGAGCTCCTAAGCTGTCTCTTCAGCCCTTTATTTATTACTTATTTTTGCTCTGTAGCCTTGGCTGACCTACTACCCAGTACATTGCGTAGGCTAGTCTCAAGCTTGCCACAACCCTCTTGCCTCAGCATCTGCAGCACTGCGTTCTAAGCTCCAGGTACTAGCATTTACTTACTTACTTACCAGACAAGGTCTTACTATGTATTTCTGGCTGGTCTGGAACTTACTTTGTAGACCAGGTTGGCCTTGAAGTCACAGAAATCCACCTGCCTCTGCCTCCCAAGTGCTAGAATTAAGGGTATATGCCACCATGGCAGGCACCAATATTTATTTCTGAAGATTTTTTGTTTGGTTGGTTTTGCCTTTTTGTTGTTGTTTTTCAAGACAGGGTTTCTCTATGTAGACTTGGCTGTCCTGGACTCCCTTTGTAGACCAGGCTGGCCTCGAACTCACAGCGATCCGCCTGCCTCTGCCTCCCGAGTGCTGGGATTAAAGGCGTGCGCCACCACGCCCGGCTTTATTTGTATTATTTTAACTATGTGTAATTGTGTGTGTGTGTGTGTGTGTGTGTCTGTGTGTATACATATATGGGCACAGATGCCTGAGGAGATCAAAGGCATTGGATACCCCTGGAGCTGGAGTTGTGAGCCACTTGATATGAGTGCTGAGTACTGAACTTGGGTCCTCTGGAAGAGCAATACATGGCTGTTGCTGATTATTATTATTATTATTATTATTATTATTAATTATTATTATTATTATTATTATTATTATTATTATTATTATTATTATTATTATTATTATTATTATTATTATTATTATTATTTTGAGACAGGATCTCTCTCTCTGTAGCCTTGGCTGTCCTGGACTTGCTTTGTAGTCCATGCTGGCCTTGAACTCACAGCGATCCGCCTGCCTTCGCGTCCTGAGTGCTGGGATTAAAGGGCCCGACTTTACATGGCTTTTTTATCTCCAAGCCATCTCTCTAGCACCACCACCAGGGTTAATTTTCAAATGGAGGCATCACCTGCTGGAGGAAGAGGAGCGATCACAAGGAAGCCACTGCCCTGAAGGTGCTTAGATGGTTGCAGCTCACGACCATCTACACTGAGATCTGGTGCCCTCTTCTGGTGTGTGGGTGTATATGCAGGCAGAGCACTGTATAATAATGAATAAATCTTAAAAAAAAAAAGCTGTATCTTCCGGGGTTAAATATGGATACATCCACTTCCAATTAAGCCAAAACACTTCACAGGTGTGCCCTCCATTTTTTGAATTTTAGTTAATTCCAGATGTAGCCACCACACCTAAAAACAATTGTTTAACATATTTATAAAAAGTCCAAGGTCATCTTGGCTACATAGCGAGTTTGAGGCCATACTAGGCTAAGTATGAGATCCTGTCTTAACAACTACAACAACAACAGCAAAAAAGAAAGTGAATGGCTGGAAGACGGCTCAGAGGTTAAGAGAGTTGTTTGTTCTTCCTAAACGTCCTGAGTTCAACTCCCAGCAACCACATGGTGGCTCCCAACCATCTATGATGAGATCTGATGCCCTCTTCTGCCTATAGGCACACATGTGGGCAGAATATTCTATAAATAATAATTTTTTTAAAAAAAGTGTGGAGCTGGAGAGATGGCTCAGTGGTTAAGAGCACTGCCTGCTCTTCCAAAGGTCCTGAGTTCAATTCCCAGCAACCACACGGTGGCTCACAACTGTCTGTAACTCCAACATCTGTCACTCCCACACCAACGGACATAAATTAAAATTAAAAGTGTAGAAGGGATAAATTGAGAGAGATGAGGGAATGCAGAGAGAACCAAGGTGCAGGCCTTGTGGTGAAGTGCTTCATCTGTTCATCATTTTATTTATAGATAGGTTTTCTTTTTTTTTTTTTTTTTTTTTGGTTTTTCGAGACAGGGTTTCTCTGTGTAGCCTTGGCCATCATGGACTCGCTTTGTAGACCAGGCTGGCCTCGAACTCACAGCGATCCGCCTGCCTCTGCCTCCCGAGTGCTGGGATTAAAGGCGTGCGCCACCACGCCCGGCTATAGATAGGTTTTCATGGAGCTCAAGGTGCAGTCAAAGATGACCTTGACAGGGTTTCCCTGTGTAGCCTTGCTGTCCTGGGCTCGCTTTGTAGACCAGGCTGGCCTCCAACTCACAGAGATCAGCCTGCCTTCCAGTGTTCACCACCACTCCTGGATGTTTTTCTGTTTGTCTGTTGTTTTTTTGAGACAGGGTTTCTCTGTGTGTACCCTGGCTGTCCCGGACTCACTTTGTAGACCAGGCTGGCCTGGAACTCACAGAGATGCTCCTGCCTCTGCCTCCCAAGTGCTGGGATTAATGGCGTGTGCCACCACCACCCAGCTACAGTGTTGTGTGTGTGTGTGTGTTTTTAAAGATTTATTTATTTATTTATTATGTGTACAATGCTCTTCCTGCATGTAGACCTGCAGGCCAGAAGAGGGCACCAGATCTCATTACAGATGGTCATGAGCCACCATGTGGTTGCTGGGAATTGAACTCAGGACCTCTGGAGGAGCAGCCAGTGCTCTTAAGCTCTGAGCCACCTTTCTTTTTCTTTTTTTTTTGGTTTTTTGAGGCAGAGTTTCTCTGTGTAGCCTTGGCTGTCCTGGACTCCCTTTGTAGACCAGGCTGGCCTCGAACTCACAGCAATCCACCTGCCTCTGCCTCCCGAGTGCTGGGATTATAGGCGTGTGCCACCATGCCCGGCTGAGCCACCTTTCAAGCCTACATAAAATATTTTTAAAATGATGTTTATGGGTTGGGTATATAGCTCAGTGGCAGGACACTTGTTTCACAGGGTTTGGTCTACAGTTAGAGCTGAAGCTCATGTTTGCAGTCCTACCAACCATCTTTCATAAAGTGCCGAGTGGGGGATTCCCTCCTTTTCTTCTAGCACCCAAGAGACGCAGAAGTGGGACGATGGCCTCTCATCCAAGGTCAACATGAGTTACACAGGAAGACCCTGTCTCAGAACAACAAAAACAAAACAATTTCCTCAGGTACCAGGAACAATGGTGTGAAACTACAACAGCAACATCTGGGAGGCTGAGACAGGGGGAGCCTGGGTTACATGAAAGAAAGAAGGGGAGGGCTGGAGAGGTGGCTCAGAGGTTAAGAGCACCGTATGCTCTTCCAAAGGTCCCAAGTTCAATGCCCAGCAACCACAGGGGGGCTCACGACCATCTGTAATGATATCTGGTTCCTTCTTGTGCAAGCACACATGTGGGCAGAACACTGCATAAATAGTAACTAAACCTTAAAAAAAAAAAAAGAAAGAGGGCTGGAGAGATGGCTCGGCAGTTAAGAGCACTGTCTGCTCTTCCAGAGGTCCTGAGTTCAATTCCCAGCAACCATGTGGTGGCTTATAACCATCTGTAATGTGATCTAATGCCCTCTTCTGGCATGCAGGTGTACGTGCAAACAGAGCATCATATACAATAAATAAATTAACGCCGGGCGTGGTGGCGCACGCCTTTAATCCCAGCACTCGGGAGGCAGAGGCAGGCGGATCGCTGTGAGTTCGAGGCCAGCCTGGTCTACAAAGTGAGTCCAGGACAGCCAAGGCTACACAGAGAAACCCTGTCTCGAAAAACAAAAACAAAAACAACAAAAAAAACCAAACAACAATAAATAAATTAATAAAAAAAAAAAAAAAGAAAGAAAGAAAGAGAGAGAGAGGAAGGAAGGAAGAGGGAGCAGGGTATGGTGACACATGACTCTAATCCTTGGACTAAGGATGCAGAGGCAGGAAGGACCAGTCTAGTCTATACAGCAATGACTACATAGGAAGGCCGCATCTCAAACAACCCAAAACCAAAAATTATATATATATAAAATTGTATAATATATTATACAATCTCCTGACAATTGAATTACATTAATTGAAATTTAGTTGATTTAGTTTGTAATGGAGTTTTTTGTTTTGTTTTGTTTTTTGTGTAACTCATTTTATAAACCCAATATGTTTAAGAAAAATGAGCAACCCTTAAATGTGTGCTGCATAGGGCTCACAAAACCAGCCAGCCAGCCAGCCAACCAGCCAGCCAGCCAGCCAACCAACTAGCTAACCAACCAACCAACTAGCCAGCCAGCCAAGCAACTAACTAACCAGCTAGCCAACCAACTAACTAATCAGCCAACTAGCCAGCCAACTGACCAACCAACCAATCAAACTGCCAATCAGCCAACCAAACAAAGAGGCAACCAACCAGGCAGCCACGCAACCAACTAACTAACCAGCCAACTAGCTAGCCAACCAACTAGCTAACCAGCCAACTAGCTAGCCAAGCAACTAACTAACCAGCAAACTGGCCAGCCAACCACCCAACCAACCAACCAAGAAAGAGGCAGAACAGGAGATTCTGGCAGCCTAGGGCAAGAAGGGCAGAAGTGATGGGATCCCAGATGTATTTGTGAGACAAAGAGATGGTTTGTGTTGCAGTGGGGTCTAGGTGAGAGAGAAGTGTGGAAGGGGCATCATGGGTGGGTGACCTAAGTGTGGCATGACAGAGCACAAAACTGCAATCTATCGCACTAGGGAGGCTGAGGCAGGGGAGCCACTGTCATGGCCTCTGCAGTGAGACCCCATCTCAGGAAAAAGGTTTTAAGCTTGTGAGAGATTAGGAAATCTGTCTCTCACTCAAGAATGCCTCTTTGCCTTTCACAGGCTGTGGTCTTTTTGTTTGTTTTGTTTTTTTGCTTCTTCAAAACAAGTCCCTGTGTAGCCCTGGCTGCCCTGGACTCATCTGTAGACCAGGCTGGCCTCGAACTCAGAGATCTCTCTTCCTCTGGAGTACAGGGATTGGAGGCAGCACCACAGCATCAAGGCTCTCTCTGAGGTTTTATGTAGGTTGGCTGGCCTCAGACTCTCTAAGAAGCCAACACTGGGGCTGGAGAGGTGGCTCAGAGGTTAAGAGCACTGGCTGCTGAGTTCAATTCTCCACAACCACATGGTTGTGCACGCCTTTAATCCCAGCACAGGAGGCGGAGGCAGGCGGATCTCTGTGGATTCGAGGCCAGCCTGGTCTACAAAAAAACGAGTCCAGGGCAGCCAGGGCTACACTCTCGGAAAATCATAAACAAACAAACAAACAAACAAACAAACAAAAACTAGGGAGAGTTTACGTCCGGCAGCCCAGGGTCTTGCTTGCCGCTGGCCCGGCCTGGCCCTGCCCTAAGGGGCATTTCTGCAGTGTTTCTGTATTTCATCCAGCTTTTCTAAAAGGCTCGGACGGCCCGGTGGCTAGAGCAACAGGCTCCGCCCACTTCCGTGGTAGGATTGACAAGTCCGTTCTCCAATCATCCTGCCGAGTGACTGCATACTTGTCTACTGGGTCACGGGGCGGTGCGGAAGCGTGGAATGAACCCGAGTGACGAGGAAGTGCGAGCCCAGACCGGGAGTGAGGACCGGAGCGCACCGACCCTGGGCAGGTGACCGGGCATCAGCTGGCCAAGGGACTCCATTTGCCCTTTCTTGGGTGGGTGGGTGTGCCCTCATCTAAGCGTTTGAGGACCTGGAGTTGCCCTTCTCTGCATGCCTCAGGGCGGGGTCCTTCCTCAGCCCCACTTCAGGGGTTCCCTCTGGGGGCTGGCAGGCAGGGAGTTTAGGGCGCCCTCCGCCCCCCTGCGGAGGCTTAAAGGCCTCCGGCTCCTTTTCAGGGAGCGGGAAAGGTGGGGAGAGTGAGAGGCCTCCCTCCAGCCAGGTGAAATGGTGAAAGCGGGGGTGGGGGTAGGGTGGGGGGTCCCTGGGGACAGAATTCCTGTGGTTTAGAGACCCTGGGCTAGGGTAGGCTATGAGGGCGCTGGAAAGAGGAAGGAAAGTTTTGTTTTGTTTAGACACGGGGTTTCTCTGTGTATGTAGCCTTGGCTGTCCTGAACTCTCTCTTTAGACCACCAGCCTGGACTCGAACTCAGAGATTCACCTGCCTCTGCCTCCAGAGTGCTGGCATGAAAGGCGTGCGCCCAGCTCAGGGAGAGAGCCTTTTGTAAGGCGGAGGCTGGAGGCTAGGGCTCTGGTTCTAGAAAAGTCCCCTTGCCTAACTGGGACCTTCAGATTTTTGCCTTTTTTACTTCCTAGGCTTGACCCAACATCTGGACATGTGGAACCCTAACGCTGGTAGGTACCTGGGGGCTCCCCTCAAGACCCACCCCCAGCCCATTTTGAAATGACATGAAACAGGAAGTTTCTGGGTCCACCTGCCCAACCCCAAGCAAAAGCGAAGTCTTTGGACCGCTGCTATCAAGTTCTGCTTTTCCCAAATGTGTTGAAAAGAAAAGCAGTCATTTCTGTTATGTTGCTGACAGAGGTTCTGGGCGGCTGTAATCTTTATTCTCCGGTTCTTCCTCCAGGGCCGAATCCATACCCACCCCAGGCCGTGTGCCCAGGAGGTTCCAATCCCGCCTGCCCACCGCCTATCAATCCAGCCTTTCCTCCTGGCCCCTGCCCGCCAGGAATTCCCCAGGGGAACCCAGCGTTCCCTCCGTGTCGGCCACCTTACCCTGTACCACAACCAGGGTGTCCAGGGTACCGGCCCTCAGGCCCCTACCCTCCCCCCTACCCACCCCCCGCTCCTGGGATGTGCCCTGTGAATCCTCTGGCTCCTGGCATGGTAGGCCCAGGCATAGTGGTGGACAAGAAGACTCACAAGAAAATGAAGAAAGAGCATAAAAAAAAGCACAAGCAACACAAACACGGAAAGGTCAGTATCCTGGGAGCCTTTTCCTCCTCCGCCTGATTTCTGTACCAGTAGCTCCGTCCTGTCTCCTCAGCTCCGGGTGTATTCCTTGGTGCCCCATCTCCCCAGCTCCGGGGAGCTGTAGCCCTTGGACAAACTTGGACACAGCCACTGAGGTCATCTAAATGTCACTAATTTACAGAATGGCTATAGGGCCCTAGTTTCTGATTTCCTTTATTGTCTCCCTGGGCGTTGTGCTAATTGCCTAGGGCGTGCTTAGGGCGTTCCTGCTCTGACTCAGCCTCCAGCAAAGACTGGGGCAAAGGAGGATCTTTTTTTCTCCCTTTACAAGTATCTCCCTTCCACAGGGACTCTAATTATTATTAGTGAGGGCGGCAGTTCCCCTCAGGACGTGGGGGGGAGCACCAACCACCAACCAGAGATCTTGAGGCTTCAGTTTGATTTTTGTGCCCAGTGTTTGCTCTGTGGCTTTGGGCTGTATGTAGTCCCTGAGTCCAGGCTCCTTGGTAGACATGTGAGGATGAAAGAAACAAAGTTGAGACTGGAGGAGGGAGAGGAGAGCTTAAAAATGTTTTGATGGTAGTTGATGGACCCCTGGGTGGGATTTATCCAGCCATCTGTCTCTCCCGCCTTTTCCCCTGGTGGGGCTCAAACCTCCAGCATCTCCCACACAGCTGCCATTTCTACCCTTTCTTTTTTGAGGCAAGGTTTCTCTGTGTAGCCTTGGCTATCCTAGACTCTTTTGTAGACCAGGCTGGCCTCGAACTCACAGCGATCCACCTGCCTCTGCCTCCCAAGTGCTGGGATTAAAGGCGTGTGCCACCATGCCCAGCCTCTACCCTCTCTTAAGTGTGTAGATTCTAACTTGTTATTTGTTAATACTTGGGGATTTAGAAGGCGGCGGCAGCTGTTTCCAACTGGGCTCTGTTTGTTGATTCCACATTCCTGGCCTTGGCTAGGTGTGGAAGGTGAGCATCCTGATCTGTATGATCAGTTCTGTGCAGGAACTGGGGACAGTGTGACCCATTCCTGTATCCTCACTGCTGAAGGAAACCCTGGTTGGCTTTTTTGTTGTTTTTGTTTTTTTGGGTTTTCAAGACAGGTTTTCTCTGTGTGCCGGCCTGAAGCCCTGGGTTCTGTTGGCTTAGGGCAGGATGGTATAAGACTCCTGCCTGCTGGGTATTTGGGTCGAGGGGTGGGTGTGACACCAAAAATGGCCTTTGGGTGGGTCAGAGGTCATTTGTATCTGATGCTATGTCCTTTCCCCTTGCAGCATTCCTCCTCCTCCTCCTCCTCCTCCTCCAGCAGTGACTCTGACTGAGCACAGGGTCTGGACCCTCCTCCCCTCAAGTGTCAGCAGCAGCGCCAAGGTCCCATCAGACTTCGGCTCTCAGCCTTCTGCTCCCTGCCCCGCGCCCACCTGTGCCTTCCTTCCTCTGCTGTTCAGTCCTGGCTGTCCAGGGTAAACGGGGAGACTGCCCTGGGCTAGCGAAAGCTGCCTTCTCCCTGCTTCATAATATCAACGTAGCTGACGAGGTCAGCAAGGGAAATCGCTTGCAATTGAAAGCAATTTCAAGATCTGCACAATGTGATTTTTTTTTTTTTTTTTTTTGTGATTTTTTTTTTCTCCTTCATTTTCTTTCCTAATACTTGTGACTGGGTGTGTGTGTGTGTATGAAAATTTACGATGAGAAAGCTGTACTTTTCTAATGGTGATTGAGTGGCAACTATATTCCCCCCAACAGGCGAAGCTGCCGGGAAGTAGAGCCCGTTTGCCTGGCGAGCTCGTTTAGAACCTAATCTATTCTTTAGTTCAATGTTATCTCACATGGCTCTAAGTCTCAAATAAATGCTCCTCTCCCTGACTCTGCTCGCCTGTACCGTTACCTTACCCCTAACCCTAACCCTAACCCTGGGCTACTCTTGCTACCGTTGGTCACACACTTTTAAAGTGTGTCACTTTTTTTTTACCCCTCTGAGAATCTGTCATCATCCGGGCTTCACTGTGTAATCAGGGGTGGCCGTGGTGTGCCACACCCACACCTGTTTATGGGCTTGAACCTGTGCCTGCTAAGGAGACACTGTTACTAATGATTTACACTGCATCACCAGCCTGAAGGGTTGTTTGTTGTGAGGAGCCAGTGCGTCAGTCGGTCAGCCAGCGAGGAGGGCACGACACTGTTCTAAGAGGGGAGGAGGCTTTAGAATTGACAGGCCACTCAGACTGAATCTGCACTGCTCTCCTAAATACAGGCCTTGAGCATGTGTTTTCATTTGCTACGGAGTTTTTCTTCAAGACGGGGCCTTAGTATGTAGCCTTGGCTGGCCTAAACCCAATATGTAGACCAGGCTAGCCTGAAACTCACAGAGATCTACTTGCTTCTGCCTCCTAAGGCTGGGATTAAAGGCACACCGCCGCCGTGCCCAGCATGCTGCAGAGGTTTTCAATCCTTGGCTGCTCATCAACTTTAAGGGAGCAATTTACATTTCTGCCTTTGATCTACTGTATAAGATACTTTAATTAGCCAGGCGTGGTGGGGATTGCTGTGAGTTTGAGGTCTACAAAGTGAGTCCAGGACAGCCAGGGCTATAGCAGAGAAACCCTGTCTTGAAAAACCAAACCAAGCCAAACCAAACCAAAAAAACTTCATTTTATATATAAAATTTATGTGTACAGGTGTTTGGTCTTGCATATATGTGCGCTATATGGATGCAGTTCCTGCAGCTGCCAGAAGAGGGCCCCTTGGTACTGGAGTTACAGCCTGTTCTGAGTCTTTGGACATTGAACCTAGGCCCTTTGGAAGAACAATCAGTGTTCTAACCACAGAGTCATGTCTCCATAACTGCCTGCCTTGCCCCCCTTTTTTTTCTATTTAAGAGTCTTGCTAGCCTGGCGGTGGTGGCACACACCTTTAATTCTAGCACTGGAGAGGCAGGCGGATCTTTGTGAGTTTGAGGCCAGCCTGGTCTACAGAGCAAGTTCCAGGACAGCTAAGGCTGATACACAGAGAAAACCTGTCTTGAAAACAAACAGTCTTGCTATGTAGCCCAAGCTGACCTTGTATTTAAGATCTTCCTGGCAGAGCTTCCCAGGTGCTATCATAAACCCACGCCATGGTGCCCAGAATTAAAGAGGAGGGGGAGGGGTGCGGCAACAGTGGTGGCAGCACACCTTTAATCCCAGCACTGGGGAGGCAGAGGCAGGTGGATCTCTCAGTTTTTCTTGTAGTCCTGGCTGTCCTGGACTTGCTTTGTAAAGCAGTCTGGCTTCAAACTCAGAGAGATCCACCTGGTGGGATTAAAGACATGAACCACCACACCTGACTTGTTTTGATTTTTATTTATTATTAAGTATACAATGTTTGCCTGCATGTGCACTTGCAGGCCAGAAGAGGGCACCCACTTTATAGATGGTTGTGAGCTAGCATGTGGTTGCTGGGAATTGAACTCAGAACTTCTGGAAGAGCAGTCAGTGCGCTTGCTTTCCCCCCCCCCCTCTCTTTCTCTCTTTCTTCGAGACAGGGTTTCTCTGTGTAGCTTTGGCTGTCTTGGACTCACTTTGCAGACCAGGCTGGCCTCGAACTCACAGCTATCTGCCTGCCTCTGCCTCCCAAGTGCTGGGATTAAAGGCGTGCACCACCATGCCTGGCTGTTTTGCTTTTGTTGTTGTTGTTGTTTTTGTTTTGTTTTGTTTTTCGAGACAGGGTTTCCCTGTGTAGCCCTGGCTGTCCTGGACTCCCTTTTTAGACCAGGTTGGCCTCGAACTCACAGCAATCTGCTTGCCTCTGCCTCTGCCTAAACCTAACCCTAACCCTAACCCTGAGTGCTGGGATTAAAGGGGTGTGCCACCACACCAACCTCTCTGCCTTCTACCATTGGCCAAATGGTAAGGTTTTTGTTTGTTGTTTGATTATTTTTTGTTTTTCTTTCTTTTTTTAAAGACAGCTTCTCTCTGGAGATCCCTGTCCTGGGACTGTAGACAGAGCTGGTGTTGAACTCTGAGATTTTTGCCTTTGCCCCTGAATTCTGGGATTAAAGTGCGCACAGTAACACCTGGCCCCAGATGATAAGTTTGCATACCTGGATTCTCATTTGGGTGGAGAAAGGAAAGAAATGAGGAGCCCTTGAGCGTGCTTTTCCTGCTATCTTCTCATGATACCTCAACAGGTACCCCAAACACGTGGTACACATCATCCATGTAGGCAGAAGCACCTGTCCCACCCTAAACACCTGGTGCACATCATCCATGTAGGCAGAAGCACCTGTCCCACCCTAAACACCTGGTGCACATCATCCATGTAGGCAGAAGCACCTGTCCCACCCTAAACACCTGGTGCACATCATCCATGTAGGCAGAAGCACCTGTCCCACCCTAAACACCTGGTGCACATCATCCATGTAGGCAGAAGCACCTGTCCCACCCTAAACACCTGGTGCACATCATCCATGTAGGCAGAAGCAGCTGTCTTACAAAAGGGAAAAAACTCCTGTTACTCTCCTTTTTTGTTTTTGGTTTTTCGAGACAGGGTCTCTCTGTGTAGCCTTGGCCATCCTGGACTCACTTTGTAGACCAGGCTGGCCTCGAACTCACAGCGATTCGCCTGCCTCTGCCTCCCGAGTGCTGGGATTAAAGGCGTGCGCCACCACGCCCGGCTTCCTGTTACTCTCCTTAACTCCCACCGTCTGATGGTATAATGTGCTCATGGGAGTGTAGGTGCCCCAGGAGGCCAGAAAAGGGTGTCTCAGCCTTGGAGTTGACTCCTCTACTGGGAACTGAACTTGTCTCCTTTGTACAAGGGAGTAAGTTATCTTTTTATGTATTTATTTATTATTATTACTTTTTTTTGTGAGAGTGGATCTCACTATGTAATTCTTAATGTCCTGAAACTTGCTATGCAGACCAGGCTGACTTCAAACAGATCTGCCTGCCTCTGCCTTCCATGGAATTAAAGGCATGTGTCCTTACTTCTCACAGATTTACCTGGTTTTGTTTTGTTTTGTTGAAACAAAGTTTCTCTGTGTAACAGCTCTGGCTGTTTTCGACTTGCTTTGTAGACCAGGCTGGCCTTGAATTTGCAGCAATCCACCTGCCTTTGCCTCTTCAGTGCTGGGATTAAAGGTGTGTGCTACCATGCTCGGCAACCTGTTTTTTTTTTTTTTTTTTTCTCTTTTCTTTTCTTTCTTTTCTTTTTTTCTTTCTTTTTTTTTTTTTCTTTTTTGTGGTGACAGGGTTTCTCTGTGTAGCCTTGGCTGTCCTGGACTCACTTTGTAGACCAGGCTGGCCTTGAACTCAAGGTGATCTGCCTGCCTCTGCCTCCCAAGGGCTGGGATTAAAGGCCTGCGCCACCATGCCCGGCTTGGTTTTGTTTTTAATGTGTGTTTTGCTTGCCATGTAAGTATGCGCACCACTTGCATGCAGGTGCCTGTGGAGTCCAGAGGAGAGCACCGTGTCCCATGAACTTGGAGTTATACTAAGTGTGAGACCTTGTGTGGGTGCTGGTGATTGAACCCTGGTCCTCTGGAAGAGCAGTCAGTGCTTTTAACTACTGAGACTTCTTTCCAGCCCTAAGGGCCAGTGAGATGGGGCATCGCGGAGCCTGAGGTCTTGAGCCTGATCTTCTGGACCCACTTGGGTGAAGGAGAGAACTGACTCCTTTGGCTTCCTCATGCCTGCTTTAGTGTTTGTACACGCACACAAACAATGTGTTAGAAAGTTTATTGCCTTTTTAAAGAAACCAGGATAGTTGTTTGTGGAGCACACAACATTATGGGTTTTTAAAAATGTCTTAAAAACAAAACATAACAAAACAAGCAACGATAAAATAGTATGGTTATGCATCCCCGGGAGGCCTGGGATTCACTGTTGTCTGCTGTAATCTCCCCAGTTGTATGATCCTGGGCTCGTCTTGTTCACTGTACCTGGTCATAGAATTTCTTCTTCTTCTTCCTCTTCTTCCTCTTCTTCTTCTTCTTCCTCCTCCTCGATTTATTTATTATGTACACAGTGTTCTGCCCGCATGTAACACCTGCAGGCCAGAAGAGGGCACCAGATTTCACTGTAGATGTTTGTAAGCCACCATGTGGTGGCTGGGAATTGAGCTCAGGACCTTCAGAAGTACAGGCAGTGCTCTTAACCTCTGAGCTATCTCTTCAGCCCAGAATTATTTCTCCTCCTCCTCCTCCTTCTTTTTTTTTTTTTTGAGACAGGGTCTCTCTGTGTAGCCTTGGCTGCCTTGGACTCACTTTGTAGACCAGGCTGGCCTTGAACTCACAGCGATCCACCTGCCTCTGCCTCCCAAGTGCTGGGATTAAAGGCGTGTGCCACCATGCTCAGCCAGAATTTCTTCTTATACTGATGTTTAACTTGTTCCTTTGCTTGTAAATGACAAATTAGAGCTTATAAGATGAGCCATTTTTTGGGCAGGAATTCTAGATTATCCCTCTTGTGCGGTATAATGGTGTGATGACCTTATCAAAGTGAAGTCTGCATAGCTTGGTTATGTCAGATCTCTCCATCTAAGCTTACCGTATTATTGTACAGTTTGAAAATAATCTGTGTGGTGGTATTTAGCACCATGATGACACTCTATTCCCTAAGAACATTATCCTTATCTTCTTCGTCTTTTGGTTTTTCAAGAGATGGTTTCTCTGTAGCTTTAGCTGTCTGGGCACTCACTCTGAAGACCAGGCTGGCCTCGAACTCAGAAATCTACCTGCCTCTGCCTCCCCACTGTTGACATTAAAGGCCTTGGCTTAAGAAAAATTTTTTCAAAATAATTCTTCATTATGTATGCTTCTTATTGCCCGATTCAGTATTCTGGGATGCAAAGTAGTGATGTTTTCATTTCTTCTGCACTTACTAATCATTATTTTTAGAGTAAACAGGTTGTATGAGACTTTCAGTCGGCTGAGTTAATTCTTTCTTTCTTTCTTCCTTCCTTCCTTTCTTTCTTTCTTTCTTTATTTTTTTAAGACAGCTGGATTTTTCTCTCCCTCCCGTCCCTGTCCCTTTTCCTTCTCTGCTTCAGACCCAAGGCAATGGCCACCGGGTCGCCCCGCATTTAGGCCTGAGCTTTCCTGATCGGCCGCTAGAGGCCGCTAGGACCCTCCGCGCCTTTAGGCTGCCGCTCTATACCATCCTCGCCGTTGGCCGCCGGCCGTCGTCTCGCTGGTGCCGACGCTGTCCACGGAGCCGCTCTAGGCTGCGGGGAGGCGGTCCGCATTGCGTGGGGAAGGTGTGGACGACGCAGTCGACTCGCCGGCCCCCGGGGCGGTTAGCGCTTCCGGGGTCGAAGGGTGCGCGGGGTTGAAAGCGGCCCGCTCCGCCCCGTCCCCCTCCCAGACCAGCAGAGGCAGCAGCCGGAGCAGCCGCAGCCTGCGCCCTCTCCCGCCCGCCCGCCCTCCGCCCGCCCGCCCGCCCTCCGCCGCCCTCCACCCGCCCCGGGGTCTCTCTCCCCCCTTCCTCCTCCTCCACCCCCCCTCTCCGCCCGCCAGCGGGGCCCCCCTCGCCTTCCCGCCCGCCCCATTGTTCCGCCCCCGGCCTCCCGCCCTTCCCCTTCCCGCCCGCTCCCCTTTTCCCCTCAGTCGACTCGCGCCCTCCAGGTAAGCTTAAAAAAACCCCTCCGCCCCCGGCGGTAGCTTCTGCTTTCCACCCGTGACATCTTTCTCGCGGGCTCCGGGTCCTGGCGTGGAGCCTCGGCCTCCCGTAGTCCCGCTCGAGCGTCTACCACTTGGCTCTGCTTTGCCGGCCATTCACGCGAGGCCCTGGCTCCGGCGCGGCCTAGTAGGCCTCGCGCAGAGCCTCCCCCCCCTTTCCCGGTGGCGGCTGCGCAGGAGTCGGGAGGGCGCGCGCGCGGCAAGGGAGGGGGGCGGCGGTGGATTTGTTGGTTGGCGGGGGGGGGGTGGGGGAGGCGGCGGTCAGCTCGCTGGCCCGGCGGGTGAGCGCGGCTCCCCGCGGGGGTCAGGCGCTGCGCAGACACACGAGGAGGCGCTCCTTGCCCAGCCCCTCCCCCTAGGTCGCAGCGCCCCCCCCTGACCGGACCGTTTATTCTCCCCCACCCCCCAGTCAAGGGAGGGGGGGCCTATTTATTTATTTATTTTTAAGTGGAAAATGCTTGGATGACCGGGGCGGGGGGGGGGCGGGGGAGGGGGAGTGGGGAAGCTGCAGAGTTAAAAGGGTAGGCGGACTCCCAGTTTACCGAGTTACTCTGACGTTCTCTCGGGTAACGAATTTTGAAATTACAAAATGCCTGCCGCTATAAACCAGACCGAGCTATTTATAGTGGGGTAATTGGCTGCAGGATTAACAGCTGGATTCCCGGGGTGGGGTACACTTAGATTGACCTACTCAGGAAGAGACAAGAGGTTCCTGGGATAACTCAGAGGAGTTGGAGTTTAAAAAAAAGCATCTTCGTTCTGTACTTGGGAAACAGTTTTGTAGTAGATAGGTTTTCAGTTTTCTTGCCCCTTTGAACTTGTATTACTGTATTTGTAAAATGATTAATATACTTGAGGTAGAGATACGGAATTAACAATACCAGGATTATACCATATATTTGAGGAGGGAAATTAGTCTTACAGACCCAGTCAACAAGCACTGTTTTTCCACCAGTTAGGTGTTGATGTGTGCGGATTTTGACAGCAATTAACCCTTTTCTTGAAAGAAGGAACTGATGTGCTTTGGTGATGCATTTATATAACCACTTAACACCCTGAAGCAACCAGAAGGGAAGACAGTGCTGTGACAGCCACTTTAAAGTGCTTTAAAAGTATTTGGGGTACGGACTTGGGATGCAGAGGCCGATGGGTCTCCGAATGGGGCTTAGCCTGGTGTGGATAGTCTCTGCTGGGCTATTAGTGAGGTGTCTCAAAAAACAGGCTTGAGGGTATGGTGATTGTGTACACATACAGCAAAGTGAAAAATGACTGGTTTATGAAGGGACAAAATTAGCACTAGGAGGAGAGAAATATTGATAATTAATTTAAAGGGATGAATACTGGCCATGCTACGGGAGAGGTTTCAGGGCTTGAGACTCTTGAAATTATCAGTGTTTGGTGCTTTAAAAAAAGTTATTAAACGTAAAAACAGCAAAATCCAAATTCTTTGTCTATCTGAGTAGATACTCCAAAGTTGTTTCAGAGGATGAGTGCACAGGGGTCATTCTGGTAACCTCACTACTGATTTTTCAAGGAAAATATGAAGTAAAATTTTAGTTTCATCAGTTTTATTTTTATTGTATCTGGAAGAAAATAGGCTTAAAAGACTTAAAAACTGCTTCAGTCAAAGTTAACATACAAACATGAGGGACATTTCTCAAGTTTAGAAAGAGGGGGAGGAAAGAACTGAGATGTGCAGAATCAACAGCAAAGGAGCATGGAGCCAGTCAGGTGTGGAGTGTGTTTTCAGTGAGACTCCTGAACGAAATTACTTTCTTGTCATTTTGTGCCTGTGTGGGTCTGGCAGCTGACTTGGTTCTCAGTATGTCGTCCAAGGTGGCCTTGAACTTAACAGAAATTCTGTCAAAACCTCTAACGTCCTGATATTATACAGAAATGTACCACCATCCACAAATCTGAACTAAACAATTTTAAGCTCATTTGGTGTTCTCCATCAATTTGAGATACGAAGTATACATCTCAGTTTTAGAAATTGCTACCACTAAGAGAATTTACATCTATACTCTCACTTCCAGCTGCCCTCACTATATAGTTTTCCCAGCAGTTTTTGAATCATTTTCAAAATTTAGCTGAAGGACAACTTCATATTCTTAAGCAGTTCACTTAGAACCATTGCCAGTGGAAGGAATGAATCTTTCTCATCCCAAGCATCAGTGGAAACCCTATCATTAATGAGAAAACTGGAAACAAAACCTGATCTGTAAGTGTTGTGCAGTTGAGCTGGGTGTTTTTACATGTCTGGTAGGCTAGCACTTTAGGAAGAGAGTCAATTGGATAAAATTGAAAATAACTGGAAAGGAATGACTTTTTATCCCCTCCCCCCTTATTTTGGTAATGCTTACATTTCAGTTTTTGGCTTTCACTCACCAGTGACCAAAGACTTGACCACTCAAAGTCCAGCTCTCTGTAACTGCTAGAAATGGACACCGGTGTGATTGAAGGTGGATTAAATGTCACTCTCACCATCAGACTACTTATGCATGGAAAGGTATGCACCAGCTTGGAAAACTGGGTCATAGTAACTGCCACGGGAGGGGCCAGGGAAATCAGACAAGCACCTTGGAGCTCATCAGATTAGCGCTGTGGGACATCTGGCTTTAGCACTTTTCTCTAATGGAGTCTGGTGGGAAAATGGACAGCTTTTACGAGGAAGCTTCAGTGAGCAAGAAAGACTTGACAAACAGAGCCAGAAAACAGTCATAACTGGTGGTAATAAATACATTCTGATGTGCGTTCTGTAACTTATAATGTCAGAAAGAAAGATATATTTTATTTTTGGTGGTATTGGAGCTCAAACTCAGTTCCTCTAGGCAGACACTACCATTGAGCTATATCCAGGCCGCATTTTATATATTACACAAAGGTGTGGAGTTTAATCACTCTGATGATTCTCAATTCTTTGATAGCTTCAGTACAAAGAAGTGCCTCCCCTCATAAATCTTAAAGTCTTTTTATTTCTTTGAGTTGGTAATTAGATATAGTTAGGACTTGGTTAGCTGAACACTTACTTAGCATTTTTTTCTCATTATGATGAGCTCTGAATTTCCTTGTATCAACACTTAGTTTTCTCCATTGCAGGAAGTTGGCAGCATCATCGGGAAGGTAAGCGAGTTTCTCGTCAACACTAATTCCTATTCAGTCATTCTGAGTTGAAATAGTGGTTGGAGCTCATGCTTGAATTTTCCTCTTGCAGAAAGGAGAATCTGTTAAGAAGATGCGTGAGGAGGTAAGTTACAAGAACATTGGAATTGCTGGACTTGGAAGAACCCTGAAACAGTTCTGTGTGAGGTTACGGGAAGGAGCTGAAAGAGCAAAAGCATTTTCTGGCTTATTTGTAATGACAAGTAGTGTGATAGGAAATGAGTTTTGTGACAAGTCCCAGAGCCCTAGGCAGCTGCAGTGGGTTCTGGAGCAATGTTTTATTTATTTATTTATTGGTTTTTCAAGACAGGGTCTCTCTGTGTAGCCCTGGCTGTCCTGTACTCGCTTTGTAGACCAGGCTGGCCTTGAACTCACAGCGATCCACCTGCCTGTGCCACCATACCTGGCAAGTGGAGCAATGTTTGACATGCTTTTATGTGGGCAGCTTCTTGCCTGTGTTATCTAGGACAGACCATCCTGTGCAATTTCAGATCTTTTTATCTATTAAAGCTATTTGTTTCTTTTTCTTATCCAGAGTGGTGCACGTATCAACATCTCAGAAGGGAATTGTCCTGAAAGAATTATCACTTTGGCTGGACCGACCAATGCCATCTTCAAAGCCTTTGCTATGATCATTGACAAACTGGAAGAGGTTTGTTCCTTTAGAATTGCCCCCTCTCCCTAATACCAGGCATTAAAAACAAAGTTCAGAAAACATGTTAGGTAATTGAGCTTAGGCCCTGAGCCAACTGTTTTAAAAAATATAATTTATTTTTATTTTATGTTCACTGGTGTTTTGCCCATGTGTATGTCTTCGTAAGGGTGTACCGGAGTCCTGGAATTGTAGTTAAAGAGAGCTGTGAGCTGTCATGGATGTGCTAGGAACTGAACCAGTTCATTTGGAAGAACAGCCAGCCATCTTCCACCCCACCCCCACCCTTTTTGGAGCTGGGTGGTATGCTTTTAGGTTGTTTTGTTTTGTTTTTTTCTTTTTTTGAGACAGGAGTTCTCTGTGTAGCCTTGGCTGTCCTAGACCTGCTTTGTAGACCAGGCTGGCCTCAAACTCAGGGATCTGCCTGCCTCTGCCTCTCAAGTGCTGGGATTAAAGGCGTGCACCACCATGCCCAGCTTATTTTAGTATTTTTGAGGTCATTCTGTAAGTCTGGCACTGCTAGTAGTAAGATGCCCTCCACATCTTTTTTTGTTTTGGTTTGGTTTTTTGGTTTTTGAGAGAGGGTTGCTCCGTGTAGCCCTGGCTGTCCTGGACTCACTTTATAGAACAGGCTGGCCTCGAACTCACAGAGATCCACCTGCCTCTGCCTCCTGAGTGCTGGGATTAAAGGGGTGTGCCACCATGCCTGGCCTGTACTTCAACACTTCTAAGTGTTGGGCTTACATGGAGATGTGCATCACCTTTTCCAATGGTGCCATCTTAAATGTCTTCAGTAATTGTTTGAAGGCTGAGTGAACTTAATGTGCTGTTTATTAGAATCCTGCAGAACACCAGGAAATCCTGTAAACAAGTTTCATCCCAGTGTGCTGTTGCATTCTAAGCTCTGTGTACTGGTAGACACTGAAAAGACTGTATGAAAAGTTAAGGGGTAAAGCCCTGGGTTTCTAGAAGCAAAATAACCATTACTGGTTTTATAAAAAGGAAGTTCTTTTTCGTTTCTTTTTTGCTTTTCTGAGACAGTTTCTCTGTGTAGCCTTGGCTGTCCCGGGCTCTGTCGATGTGCAGACCAGGCTGGACTTGCTCTCAGAGCCTCACCTGCCTCTTGCCTCCTGGGCGCTAAGATCGTGGGTGTGCGCCACCACACCAACTCAGCGGAAGTTCTCTCTGCCTACAACCCTTTACAGGCTGTATGAGGACTGCCTTAGGCCACGTGCTGAGCACCCTCCTTGTAGCAGCGCCCCTAAACTGCGCTGACAGCACAGGCAGAAGAGCACTTCTAGGTTGGCACCTCCTGCTCTCTTACATCTTGTCCTGGCCCAGGTCAGAAGTGTTGGGTTTTGGCCTGCAGGATGCTGTCAACTCCAGAGTGTGCAGCTTAGGAGAAACACTTAGCAGTACATGCTTACATGCTGTGCTTGTTTGTTTGTTTTTTGGTTTCTCAAGACAGGGTTTCTCTGTTTACCTCTGGCTGTCCAAGAGCTCACTCTGTAGACCAGGCTGGCTTGAAACTCAGCTCCACCTGCCTCTGATTCCTGAGTGCTAGGATTAAAGGTGTGCACCACCTTTAATCTCTCCCTTTTCTTTTCTTTTTCCTCATTTCTTTTTCTTTATTTATTATTATTTATTATTATTATCACTATTTATTTATTTATTTATTTGAGATAGGGTTTCTCTGTGTAGCCTTGGGTGTCCTAGACTTGCTTTGTAGACCAGGCTAGCCTTGAACTCATAGACCCACCTGCTGCCTCTGCTTCCTGGAGTTCTGGGATTACAGGTATGCACCACCATGCCTGTTAGAAGTGTCTTTGTTTAACCTGCTGATTTTCATCAGAAAGCTAAACAGCCTCATATACATAGTGAATTTGAGGCCAGCCCGGTCTGCAGAATGACTACACAAGCGAAATGCTGTCCCAAAAAACATTTTTAAAAAAATTAATTATGTGCTGGGCATGGTGGTGGACGCCTTTAATCCCAGTACTCGGGAGGCAGAGGCAGGTGGATTGCTCTGAGTTGGAGGCCAGCCTGGCCTACAAAGTGAGTGAGATGCGAAGGTTACACAGAGAAACCCTGTCACAAAAACAAAAAACCTCAAAAAAAAAAAAAAAGTAATTACCGAATAATTTTTTTGTTGTTCTGGTGAGTGGGTTCAGCAGGTAGAGGTCCTTCCCACCAGCTTGCACGAAGTGTTCTCTGGCCTACCCACATACTCGCTGTATTAATAGTTAGAACAATAGAAAAATCTTATGATTTGAGACACAATGTACTGGAAAGCCTTTTTGATTAATAGAGGGTTTTTGTTGGGGATTGATTGTTTTTGTTTGTTTTTTGTTTTTGCTTTGTCTGCTGTAATAGAAACAAAGGTGCTGTGGATGCTATGCACAGGGTCTTTTTATTTGTCTCAGGGACAAGGTTGCTCTGTAGCTCACCACACTGTCCTGGAACCCAGACTCACCTGCCTTTGCCTCTCAGAGCATGTGCAGTCATGGCTGGACAAGCTTAGACTCCTGTAACTCATCTCTTGCCAACCACAAAACTTCATTTCAAAGCATTTTAGATATATCTGATTTTTTTGTTTGTAGAATAGTTTGCTTACTTATTCAATAGTAGAACTGTTATGGGGGAAGTTGAAATTTGAACTTGGGTATAGCTCAGTAGAATGTTTGGTAAGCATGTAGGAGGCGTAGCACTGCAAAAAAACAGACCATAAATCATGTTAGCTTTCTAGTATTGGTTTCTAAGGATATTTAATGTGAAATTGGTTCATGTATTAATAATTTGATTGAATTTTGACAAATTTTTTTCCTCATATTACTCTCTGTGCCTGTGAGTATGACTGTGCATTGTGGGACCAAAGGAACGATATCAGATGTTTTTCCATTGCATTATTATTTATAGCTTTGAGAAAGGGTCTCTCATTAAACTGAAATCTTGTCAGTTCCTAGGATACTTCCCAGCTTTTTATGTAGGTGCTAGGAATCTGACCAGATTTCTGGTCCTTACTGCTTGCATGGCGAGCTCTCTACATCCACTGAGCCATCTCCCAGTCCCTTAACTCCACTTCCTTAAAATCTTGGGTACTAGGATTAGGAGGTTTGAGTTCATGAATGGCAGTAGTGCTTCCTTACTAAGCTCTGGTTTTAAACCAAGAGGAAGGAAGATCAGTTTTTCTCTATACTCTTGGCGGTGAGGAAAAATAAGTTTATGGCGGCTTCTACAGTTCATTTTTCTGTTAGGTGTTGCTGCTAGGGATTGATTCCTGGGAAAGCATCCTAACAATGAGCAAGTTCCCCAGGTTCTGTTTTGAGGATGGGGAACATCTAGCCTGCTGTCTCATACTGGTCTCTAACTGGAGACCTTACCTTTGTGAGTGCTGGATCATAGGCAGTGCTACCACATTGGACTTGGAAATTGTAATCTTCACATAGTTAGCATACATGCATGTCCCTAATTCCAAGAGTATGTGGTTCCTTTATGGAAGTTAGGCTTCCAAGTACACACATGCACGCACACACGCGTGCGCTGTTGGTTCTTCAGGTGTTCTGAGCCGTTTTTTTTTTTTTTTTTTTAAACAGGACATAAGCAGCTCTATGACCAATAGCACAGCTGCCAGTCGACCCCCTGTGACCTTACGGCTGGTGGTCCCTGCTAGTCAGTGTGGCTCCCTCATCGGAAAAGGTGGTTGCAAGATCAAGGAAATAAGAGAGGTTGGTGTGTGTTCTCTTTGTTTTCAAATGTCTTTTAGCTTTTGTTGTTTTGTTTTTAGCCTTGATTGGCCTGAGTATGTGGACAAGGAGCTCTACCAAAGCCACCTGCCTCTGCCTCCTGAATGGGTGTGCCATTACACACATACCAAATTGTGTTTTAGCTAAAAAGGCTATCATTTGATACGTAAAGATTGAAGCTGGGTTTGTAGTAGTGCAGGTTTGTAATCTCAGCTACGTAGGAACCTGTGAAGGGAGACGCCCAAGTTTATGTCTTTCCTTTGCTGAGTTCAAGGCCAGTTTACTGGGGGCCAGAGGGTCAGATTGATCTACAAACTAAGTTCCAGGCCAGCTGGGGATATACAGTGAGAACCTCTCAATTTGGAAAAAAGTAAAGTGGGATTCAAAAAGGGTGCTTGGGATGCTGGGTGAAGTAGTGCATGGCAGCTCTCAGGAGGCAGAGGCAGGGGCATCTGGTCTATGGAGCGAGTCCAGGACAGCCAAGGCTGCACAGAGAAACCCTGTCTGGAAAAAACAAAAACAAGCAAACATTAAGGGTTTAGGTCTTAGTGGTACAGTGTTTTGCTTAGTGTGTGTGGCCCTAGTACTGCTCCTGTCTGAAGCTCCCAGTCACCATTAGCAGCCCATAAAGACTGTATTGTGATGATACCAAAGTTAGGGTTTTCATTATATTATATATGCATTTAAATTTTTTAAAAAATTTATTTGGTTTTTTGAGACAACAAGGTTCCTCTGTTTGTGTAACAGCCCTGGCTGTCCTGGAACTCACTCTGTAGACCAGGCTGTCCTCGAACTTGCAGAGATCTGCCTGCCTCTGCCTCCTGAGTACTGGATTAAAGGCGTGCACCACCATGCCTGGCTCTTGTTTTTTATTTGTTTGATTGATTTTTGTTTTTCAAGACGGTTTCTCTGTTTTATAATTTTATAAAATTATATATATATAAATTTTTTTTTTTTTGAGACGCGGTTTTTCTGTGTAGCCCTGGCTGTTCTGGAACTCTGTAGACCAGGCTGGTCTTGCACTTAACCTTCCTGTCTCTGCCTTCTGAGTGCTGGGATTAAAGTTAAAGTCATGAGCCACCTGGATCATCTCTGTGCAAACCATTTTATTCGTGTTTGTGTGTGCTTGGTCAGAGGACAGCTTGCAGGCCTTGTTTCTCTTCTCTTCCCCCAGACAGGGTTGGCTCTCTTTTCCACCATGTGACTATCCCAGAGATTGAATTTAAATTGTTAGGCGTGGCAGCAGGCATTTTTACCTATGGAGCCATCTTGCTGACATCTCCCTAGCTATGTTTTTTAAGACAGTCTCTACTTTCCATTTCTTTCACATTTTTCAAATTTCATCAAGTTTTCATGAAAAAATTCCATGTCTAAATGAAATGTTACTGAATGGAGTGTTTTGAAGTGTTTTGTGAAGGGAGGTGTGGGGGGTGGGAGATGGTTTTGGTTAGGTGTATTGAGGTACCGACTGTCTCACAATATTCCAGGCTGCCCACAAACATGGCACATGGCCCTCCTCTTTCAGCTTTTTAGTGATGAGATTGTAGGTGTCAGCAGCAAGTCTTAGTTCTTGTTTTGATGATGTGTGTTTTTTTACTTGGAGTGGGCTGGATGAAACTGCTCAGCAGGAGACTGAGAGGTGGGCAGTTCTGATGAGGGTTTTGCTTGGCCCACGAAGCTGTCATTGTCAACAAGGGACTTTTCTGAGTGCAGGTTAAATGTAGGCTGTTACCTAGATTCATTCTTGTCCCTCAGAGGTTAAGTTGTAAATTTAGTAAGCAGTAGTGTCTGGATTAAGGAAAAAGTGGGAGATGAGAAAGGTGAAATAGTTATCTATGGGACTTCATATTCTAAAGTTGTTGTTGGGAAGAATTGAAGAACATAGCTTTTTTTAATTTTCTGATTTCTTTTTAAAATTTTCTTTTACCTTAAAGAGTACAGGGGCTCAGGTCCAGGTGGCAGGGGATATGCTCCCCAACTCAACTGAGCGAGCAATCACTATTGCTGGCATTCCGCAGTCCATCATTGAGTGTGTCAAACAGATCTGCGTGGTCATGTTGGAGGTAAGCCCTCAGGCTCATGCTGGAGGTGAGGGGGATTGTGGGAACGGGTCTGTGTTTAGTAAGACTAGAATTAGGTGAAGCTGTGAGTAGATGTATCTATCAGTCGAGGTGGGAAAGAGGTTCCCTGAGTCCATACCTTCCTTCCTCCAGTGTTGACATATCTCAGTCTTGGGGGGGAAAATAGGATCTGTTCAATAAAGACCAGTGGTCTTGTGGCTCAGAACAATTGAAGCAGTGTGGGTAGGGAAGATAGACCACAAGGACTTCAGGTTTCTGAAGTGCTAACTGACCTTTTGAATTGCTAGACATTGACACATTGTTTACTTTTCACTTTGAAGCAGGGTATATTACAAACAATAGTTATAGAAAAAGTATCAGTGGTATTTCTGAGTGAATTGTGAAGTCCTATATGTTCTGCAAAAAAAAAAAAAAAAAAATTAGGGAAGTTAAATCTTTTTTGAGTTACATGGAATTGGCTTCATACCAATCTGAAAGGAGAAAGATCTTGTGTCTTTGAGCCATAAATATATCATTTGGTAATTTCATTTCAAACTTTGGCTTTATTTCTTATTTATACAAAAATGTGGGATCCTAAAATTTGCCACTTAAAATATATTTACAAGTGTGGAAACCCTGAATAAAATTATTTCAAAGCATCTTCAGTGAGAGTTAGTGCTTTGCTTTAAAGACAAATAACTTAAGGTATTTGTGATTGTATAATTGTACAGCTTTAAGTTAAGTGACGGGAAATAATTTTTATTTAACTGACCTGTGTGTGCTATAGCCACACAGCTGAAGCAGTTTTGAAACCTTATCTCTTTTTGTTTTTTTCCCTTCTGACTCTCTCCCAGTCCCCCCCGAAGGGCGTGACCATCCCGTACCGGCCCAAGCCCTCCAGTTCTCCAGTCATCTTTGCAGGTGGTCAGGTAAGAAAATTCTTATTGGTGGGCTAGAATGAATAAAGATTACATTTTAAATGCCAACTTTGCCAGCGGCACACCAAGCCACTTTGCATGCTTGCTGAAAACCTGTACTTTTGGTCATAGTTTGATTTGCTTTTTTTTAATACTGGAGAAAGTTTTGAATGCCAAGACCTTATTTTATTTTTAGCAGGCAATGGAAGTTTTGTAGACACTCAGAACAGTAATTGGTTTTGTGGTTTGTGGTGGTTTGGGTTAGAGTTAAATTGCTTCAGTGTCATTACCTCTCTCCCTGTGTGACCATCCCAGCCGTGCTTTCGCATGTGTGGGGTGATGGAGGTCTGAGTAATGATGGCAGAGAAGTTGGACCCTGGAGGTCTGAATGAACTTGAGTGTCCTACAAATTTTCCCTCCCTTCACCTCACCTCCCTCACTCCTACCCTTTCACCCTCAAATTCCAGTGTGTTGCCCCCAGACTCATAACCTCATAAACACTGGTTTGAAGCCCTGTGGCATAATTGAAATCAGCTGGAGTAAGAGGCACGTACAGGGATAGGATGGGGAGGGCATGCCGGGCTGTAGTGGGCACCAGGGCTCTCTGGATGCTTCTGGTCCTCACCAACCTAAGCCATTTATCTTTGACACATGGTTGACTCTAAAGCCAGGGTTGTGTGAGAAGAACATGATAAATGTTGTGGTCCTAGTGTATTTTGATGGGATAGTGTTTACTCGAGGTACTAGGTAAGCCAGTGTTAAAGTTTAGGTTGGGATAGTCACCTTTGCCACATCTATATCTAATTAGTTACATTTATTTGTATTTGGTCTGAGAGTCATTTGAGAGGGGTAAGCATCAGTTTGGAGTCTATCTCACATTTTATTGAGTTTTAATAAAAGTGAACAAGTTTCTATCCTACTGAGAGCCTTCACAGGTAGTAGTCATGTTTTAGTGTTACTTTGAGATGTGTTAGAACTTTGTTTTGGCATTAGCTTTGTTTAAACGGGTTTGTCAAGGGCTGTCAATGTAAGCAGTGGGTCAAGATAAGCACCAGTTGAGTCCCTGTAGCCAGGCGGGTTAGCCTTGGAGTCCTTCCTCCTCCCACAGAACTCTAGGTCCTCCCGTGCTGTCACCAGTCCTGCCGTCCTCCTTATCTTCACTCCCTGTCACTCCTCTCTCATTGTACCTTTTTGCTTCCTTTCCCTCCCTCCCCTTTATTCAGTTAACTGCCCTCAAAAGCTTACAGCTTCTTCCATGAGTTGTCCTGTTATGGGCCATTCCCATGGGCCTTTTTATAAATGGACCAGTTCACACAGTGTCTACAGACAGACCTGTGTCTTTTTGTGGCAAAGTGGGCTCTGTAGGTTCTACTTAATCCTACAGTGACCAAGACCTGGCATCAGCTCTCTTACCTCACCCCTCACTTTTACTGAAAATAACCCAATTGTGCAGTGTCATCTGCCACTAGGTAACTTTTTTTCTTTTTCTTTTTTTTAAAATTCACTTCAGCTCGTTTTAAATCTGTGTTGTGAGCTCCTTTTTAAAGGAAAAAAAAAAAAGAAAAATAAACAACCTTTTTTTTTTTTTTGGGTGTGAATTTCATGCTGGTGACAAGGTGCCGGATTGACAGCCCTGGAGACTGAAATCCTCTATTTATCCACAGGACAGGTACAGCACAGGCAGCGACAGTGCGAGCTTTCCCCACACCACCCCGTCCATGTGCCTCAACCCTGACCTGGAGGGACCACCTCTAGAGGTGAGAGGGGATGTTCAGTCTCCAAGGCTCACTCAATCCTTCTGCCTCAGCCGAGACTGCCAACACACGGGGGGCCAGTGGTGCTGGTGATTTTTGTGCTGTGGACACCACCTGTCCACGGGGACCTGGACTGACCTCCCCACCTCAGTTCACACAGGCCGCGTAGCCCACCAGATGGTAACACCAACTTTTTTTTTTGTTTTTGTTTTTGTTTTTGTTTTTTTTTTGTTACTGTTGTTCAATCCCTCTTTTCCCTCCCCCACTTCTCCCATCCCATTTTCACCTTCCCAATCCCACCTGGGGTGGGTTTTTGGGGGTACTGGCCACATCCTATTGAGTAACCAGCCACTCCTTCCTCCCCATCCCTTCCTTTCTTCCTTGTTCCCCCATTGACCTAAGGACCAAGATCCCTTTCTGGGAGACTATGGTGTCGGGAGGAGGGCATAGTGGAGCTGCAAGTGCCTTTATGTGTAGGGGGTCGGGCAAAGACAGGATTTAAAGCATACTGATTTTTTTTTTTTTTCTCCCTGCCAATGCTTCAGTGGTCAAGTCCCTCGTGTTAGACACCTAGCTAGCTTTCTAGTGCACTTAAAAGGTCAAGTGTTTGAGTACATGCTGTGTAGGTTTGTGTAGATGCAAATTATTCATATTAGCATGATTACTGTCTGGTATTGAGTACATGGGGTGGGGGGATTGGTCAGTCGAGGCATTGCTGTATTTCACATTTTTGTTAACAGCCACATATATATGTATATTTTGCCTTAATCAAAGAGAATCTGTATGTCCTTCTTAGAGGATCCCTGGAATAATAAAGTTACTGTGTTTAGGGCTCAGAGAAGGCCAGCTTGGATCTGAGCATTTGTGAGATTGTACCTACTGCTTCAGGCTCTGGCCTACCTCTCTAGTTCACTCTGTCTTCCTGGCTGATTGAGAACTTGTCTCCCCCTGTGGGCTGCTGTCCATGGTTGGACTTTAATAGGAACTGTCTCCTCTTGTAGGCCTACACCATTCAAGGACAGTACGCCATTCCACAGCCAGATGTAAGTGGTGACTTTACTTCCTGTGTTGAAAACTCTTTTCTTCATCCAAAATTGTCTGATTCCTTTCTCCTTAGTGGGCAGGAGTAAGTTGGGTCTTGAACATTCGCAGTGTTGTTATGGCTTCCAAGGGGAACCACACAGTATCAACTTGTTTGCCTTTGAATGTAAAACCCTGGAAGTTACCTTTCAGATCATGCTAAACGAAACAGTACACAGCACACTGCTAATATCTCGGCACTGTCAGCGGAGTGCACTTCTTAGGTGACCCCATGGGGGAATGGGAGGTGGGGTTTCCTTTAGGTGCTCCTCAGTCTGAGGTGACAGATCAGAAAAGCACTGAGATTTATTTACATTGGGAAGGCTAGCAAAGGGGTTGTTGGAATTCAATGTAAACTTTACTACTTTAAAGTACTAGCACATAAACTTCTGCCCAAGGACAGCTTTTTCCTGTACACTTCCCTTTCAGGTGCCAAGCTTTAGACTTGGAGAGTTGAGTTTGGTTAGTGGTAGCCCCGAGGTGAGGTGGGAAGTGACTGGGCAGGGGCTTATTCCATTACCCCTAGGACAGTTACCTAAGTGTATTACAAATAAGATAGATGGAAAACAACTTTTGGGGACTAAGCCCAGTTTGATTTCTTGCTAAGCTTCTCTCCTCCTTGCAGTCTCCCTGCCCCCCTCATCTTCCCTTTCCCCAACACTGGTGGAACCCTGCATGGTGTGCTTCCCCCAGCACCACTGCACAGTTTGTTTATCTAGCCTGTCTGTGCTTGTCCCTGGGGCAACCGTTGGCAATGGCTGCGTATACCTTTATTAAACAGTCCACAGGGAATGGTTGTTGGGCTGGTTTGTTACTGCTTTCTGTTTCATATACCCCAGATGCATTCGTTCCAGTATAATGACGCCCTTTCTATTTCTAACCCTTACCTCTCGTACTGTGCGTGTCCTCTGGATTGTACTGTAAGCCCCATCCTTATCCTCTGTTATAGTTGGAAGAGTAGACTCAATTTTGGGAGTCTGAAGCTATCTGCATTTTCACAAGTGCACTTGAGTCCTGGCTAGGTTGCCCTCCTAATGCTGGCCTCTCCTGTCTCCTTCCTACAGTTGACCAAGCTGCACCAGTTGGCAATGCAACAGTCCCATTTTCCCATGACCCATGGCAACACCGGATTCAGTGGTATGGACACCTCAGTGTGTGTTTCTGTAAGGTGTAGTACAGGGTAGAGGCCAGTCCCAAGGTCTCCGTTTGACAGCTGATCAAAACAAACTCTGTCATCATCTAGCATCTGCTGGTTTAAACTTGACCTACTATGGCTAAAGGAGGTAATGTGTTTGGTAACATTTTCATTTGGGGCGAATTAATTGTAAGCCCTGGAAGGTTTGGGGTGAGCCCGGGGATGCTTGTCAGGAAAGGGATAGGCTGACACTCCTGTACCATCCTGATGTGGCCCCTTGATCTGACAAGCATCCCCTTTCCCTCCAGTAGGTGTCCATTTGTTCCAAATTGTGTAGTGTATTTTTGGTTTTGTTTTGTTTTGTTTTAGGGCTTTTTTTTTTTTTTTCCTTTTCCTTTTCCTTTTTTTTTTTTTTTTTTTTTTTTTTCTGTATAAGGAATAACTTGTCCGATAGGGTTAGAATGAGACCACCAAACTCATTTTCACTTGTATCTTAACAGGCATTGAATCCAGCTCTCCAGAGGTGAAAGGCTATTGGGGTAATGATTAAAAAAAAAAATCTGTAGTATTCTACTGTTCTATTAATAAACTGGTGGGAGTCTTGTTTCACTGCCCATAAACCGTACCAGCAACATGCACATGGCAGAGAGGAGCTGAGAGCACAGGGCGGGCCGCTGCTCCTGAGGGTCCCTTGACGGATCCGGCCAACCACCTTGTAAACATGTAGTGAAAGCAGGACCAGACTGTAGGGTTAGGCAGCCAGAGCGGCCCAGTCCTGCTGTTCTTAGGGACTGTAGGGGGCTTGTGATGGGATTTTATTTTTTTTCTCTTTTTTTCTTTGGAAAACCAAACAAAAGCCAGAATAATTAGAGCAAAAGACAGAATAAATCTGGAGAGATAAACTCCCGTCAAACTGATTGCCATTTTATCTGTTTGATCTTTAAGTCTAGCTTGGGAGGATAGAGGTGGAGGGTGCTATTCTGATACAGGGATAAAGAAAGCAACTCTGTGTGCCAAGAACCCATGATACCCGGTACCAGGAATGAAATTGGCACTGATTTTAGTGAGCACTGGGTGAAATAAAATGGGAACACAACAGTGTCAACCAGAAGAGGGGTAGCTGTACAGAGCGTTTGATGTTTAGATTGCTCCTGTTTAAGAACACCACACTCTGCTGTCCCCATTGTCTCCCTACTGTTAGTCTGGGCTCACAGGAAATGGCATGAAGTCAGCTCTTCTGATTGTGCAGAGGAATCTCTGCAGCATTTTCGCTCCTTGGAGGCTTCAGAGTTAGTGATGCGCCCCAACAGCCAATGCTGGGCTTCCACTGTGCTTCCTTCTGTTAGTCTGATGTGCGCTCACTGGTCTGAGTGCTGTGCATTAAACTTCTTTGCTCTTTTCTGTCTTTTAGCAGGTTTGGATGCATCTGCTCAAACGACTTCTCATGAACTTACCATTCCAAATGATGTAAGTGTGACGAAAGTATGTCAGAATTCTGAGGAAAACCTGGTTAGAAAGATTTGATAAAATGAACTGTGTTAACAGTTAAAAGGTGGAGGAACCTCTTCCTTACCAATTGAGCTATCCAAACCTCCTGAAGATCCTGTCCTGTAGAAGTTCTTACTTTTCTCTCAAAGCATCTGGAACTTGGGGTGTGCCTCTAATCCCAGCACGCTCTGAATTCAAGGCAGCCTGGAATATATATAGTCAGACTCTTTACCCCAAAAGAACATCAGAATTTAACTTTGTGCTTTGGGAGAAGTGATTCCTGAATGATTGTGTATTTGCCCTTTCTATGAGTGGGGCTGTTTAGGTTCTAGAATAACATGCTAAGTAAGCAAGCAGATAACTGTTTAATACTAGATAATGCAAATATAATATCCCCCATACTGAAAAACACACTTGAAATTATTGCCAGAGTCATAGGGTGATGGTGACAGAATGAATTCATGCCTTTTTGGTGGCCTGACACTGAAGGCACTATATGCTTATTCCTAGCTATCTCACTAGATTCAGTATTGGCTCTGGATAATTTATCTGTGGAGTGGAGGCAATGCTATGGGGATACAAACAAAAGCTAATGCTTGGACTGAGAAACTGGCTTGGAGTTGGCCTTGATTTATAATTAATCACACGAATGGTTTAGGAATTAAAGTGAGATCTGTAATTCAAGGCTTTGATAGTAGCATACCAGAAAGATCATGGGGTGTACTTGTAGGCACAAATTGTAGAACTTGGTTGGTGTGTGGTATTCTTGTGTGTTCAACGTTTTCTTTTGTTGTTGTTGTTGTTTTCTCTCAAGTTGATTGGCTGCATAATTGGGCGTCAGGGCGCTAAAATCAATGAGATCCGTCAGATGTCTGGGGCGCAGATCAAAATTGCAAACCCAGTGGAAGGGTCTACTGATCGTCAGGTCACCATCACCGGATCTGCTGCCAGCATTAGCCTGGCTCAGTATCTGATCAACGTCAGGTAATGTGTGACCTGCCCTTGTGCTGTATGAGTGGGGAGGGGGCTGCCACGCAGAGTAACTGTGGGTTAGCTTGGGGCGGCTCAGACGTAACCCCTCCCTTCTTTTTTATTGAGGTCTGCTTTCCTTCTATTTTTTAATGTAGCAGAGAAAAATAGCCAGCTTGGAGTAAATTTGTGTGGAGTTGCATAAATGTCTTGCTCTTTCGCATGAGATGTTTTGGGCGTGGAAGGGTGGCAGCCTAGGCCTTTGCTGAGTAGGACAGTGCTCTAGCGATAGCAGACACTGGACACTTGTGTTTTCCTTGTTTCACACCTCATGTAGGTAGATCGTTACTTTTATGAATTTGGAGTTCAAAGTCAAAGTACCTTGAATTTTTAAGGATAATGAGACATCTAAGTAGCTTCTTGGAGACAGCTGTTACCATTCGCTCTGCAAACATTTTTCAGATGATTGTGGAAAGATAAAGCACAGGCTTAGGACTGTTCCAGATACAGCAGATCCCGTTCCCCACCCATCCAAAAGTGACTTCCTCAGGTTTTACATAGGTTCTGTTGTAGCACAGCTGTGTATAGTCAATGTGTATAGTCAAAGGAGCATCCTGCCGGGGATCTTCTCTCCTTAGGTCTGCTTCAGTAACATTGGTAATAGCAACCCATTTCCACCCTTCCCAAAGGGAAGAAGTCTTTTTTCTTGTATTTATTCTCTTCTACATAAGAATTAAGACTTCCTTTAATCCCAGCACTCAGGGAGCCAAAGGCAGGCAGATCTCTGAGTTTGAGGCCAACCTGCTCCACAAAGCAAGTCCAGGGCAGCCAAGGCTACACCGAGAAAACCTGTCTCAAAAAACAAACTTTAAAAAAAAAAAAAAAAGTTCTGAATCTACATAACAAAGGGATTCAGGGATATAAAGTCTATATTCATGTTATAATGTGCTTATGCATTTATACCAGAATCTTCCATCCCTAGTTGAAAGCATTGCCAATCCCGAAGTTGTAGACTTGGCTCTTTCTATTTCCATGCCTTGCGCGGCTGCTGCTTTTTATATAGGAAGGGCTGTCTGGATCCACACACACTTTGTTCTTTTCCTACCACATAAAGGTTTAATGCTGAGTGAAATAGTGACCTCACACAGAGTCTGTTAATAAGCGCTGCTTCTAGCTCACAGTGGCGGTAAGGGATTTTTTTGGGGGGGGGGAATCCTTTTTTCTTTGTTTTTGGGACTTTTTGGCAAAAATAATGCTAGAAATTGTTACCCTCTGCTTTTGGTAAGCTTACTTTAAATGAGATAGTTATAACATTAAATTCGTCTTTCTTGACTGTTTTTAATAAGTTAGTGTCTACATTGTAAGGAAACAAAACTCTACTATTTGAAGTAAATGCAGAATTTTGTTCAGTTTTTTGTTTTGTTTTTTTGTTGTTTTTTGTTTGTTTGTTTGTTTGTTTTTTTTTCTCTCTCTCTGTTTTTTGAGACAGGGTTTCTCTGTGTAGCCCTGGCTGTTGTAGAGCTCTCTTTGTAGACCTGGCTGGCCCCAAACTCACATAGGTCCACCTGCCTCTGCCTCCACCTCTGAGTGCTGGGATTAAAGTTTTTCACCCCCATGCCTGCCTCAGAATTGTTTAATTATATAGCTGAGTGAAAATACCCAAGTTGTGGCTTTGGATCAGAATTTTTTTGGTTTTTCAAGACAGGGTTTCTCTTATCTTGGCTGTCCTGGACTTTGTAGACCAGACTGGCCTAGAACTCGAACTCCCAGCAATCTGCCTGCCTCTGCCTCCCCAGTGCTGGGATTAAAGGTGTGCACCACCTGCATGAGAGCTTTTAAAAGCCCATCACTAGTGCCAGGATATATGCACAAACCTACTTTTCAACTTCTCTTTTTGGCCCAGTTTGAATGAAAAAAACAAACTGGTTTTATTTTCACTATTGGGTTCAAAGCATTTCTGCTGCCTCCTGAGCTCTCCTTACGGGGCTCTGTCTGCGTGTTCCTTGCTGTGACAATTCCTTAGTGGACTGAACTGGCTCTGAACAAACTAAAAACACAGTGGGTCATGAGAAGCTCTCCTGGCTTTGGAAATCAGCTTGTAGGACAGCTGTCTGAGATAAGGACTGTTGGGGCGTATTTTAGGAATAGAAGCACATTATATTTGTTTTTTAAACACAAAGGCTGGTAATTTTTTTTTTTTGCTATTTTAAACTCTATAAAGTATAGGAATGCCCAGGTAAGATGAAGACCCAGCTCTCCACCAGAAAAGCCTCCCTATATCTTACCCACACTTGTTTCTAGCATTTTCCTTTGAAGTTAGTCTGTTAGTGACCTACTTTTGGACTCCTTTTGCCTCCTCCCATTTAACATTTTAGTTCATTTCCATGAGAATTTAAATCAATAAAAATACTATCTACAGAAAATTCTTCTTAGGCAGTCATGGTGATATACACCAGTAATCCTAGTACCAAGGAGGCTGAGACAGGACGCTCCAGTTCCAAGCCAGCCTGGGCTACACAGGAGACCTCATCTCAAACGGGTTTTTATTTATTTATTTATTTTATTTTTACTTTTTTTTTTTTTTTTTTTTTTTTTTTTGTTTTTTTTTTTTTGTTTTTTTTTTTTTTTTTTTTTTTTTTTGGTTTTTCAAGACAGGGTTTCTCTGTGTAGCCTTGGCTGTCCTGGGCTTGCTTTGTAGACCAGGCTGGCCTTGAACTCACAGTGATCCGCCTGCCTCTGCCTCCCGAGTGCTGGGATTAAAGGCGTGCGCCACCACCTCCCAGCTTTCCCAGCCACTTTTGTCTCTTCTTTTGAAAGTTTTTTTTTTTTTTTAAAGATTTTTATTTATTTATTTGATATATAAGACTGCTTTATACCTGTAGGCCGGAAGAGGGCACCAAATGTCATTATAGGTGGTTGTGAGCCACCATGTGGTTGCTGGGAATTGAACTCAGGACCTCTGGAAGAGCAGGTGGTACTCTTAACCTCTGAGCCATCTCTAGCCTCTGAAAGAAGGTTTTAAAGTTGCCCTAAACTATGTATCCCAGGCAGCTGTGGACCTCTTCTTATTTGCCTTAGCTTCTGTAGTTAGTAGCTGTGCCACCAGGGCCTGGCCGCTTTTTTCTGGTTTCTGGGTTGGGTCACTATATCAGATCCATGGAAGGATGTGCTTTTTTTCCCCCCTCAGTCTTGTCAGGTGTGTCTTTATCAACGTAATTTTAAACAGTATTGGGTGGGGGGGGGGTGATGATAATAGATATTTAGAGGGTGGGGCACAAGCTAAAAGAGTTTGTTATAAATTGATACTAGATTTTCCTAGTTGGCAGCCAGAGGCACTTACTGATGTAACTGAAGCAGATTGTGTCCTGTACTTTTTCCCTATTGTGGTCTTCCCTTCCACCCACCCTTTTTTTTGTTCCTTTTTTCCTCTGTTACAGTTTAGAAAACGCTAAACCCTCCTCCCAGGCAGCCTCCGTCACGATCCCTGATCACCTCAGCATCAACCTCTCTCAACCCTCCACCCCTTCTTCTTCTTCTTCCTCCTCCACCACCACCCCCTCGCTCGCCACAGCGGGGACTTCCGACGCACCCTCCAGCCTCCCCAACCCTCTTCCGACTGCCCCTTGTGTCTCCAGTCTGCTTGGCATGAAACCCATCCCTCTCCTGGCTCTAAATGTTGTGTCTGCTGCTAAGGGTTCCGGGGCTTCAGCTGCCAGCACCACCACCTCTACCGTGCCCTGTGTAACTAACAAACTGAAAGGCGAGAAACAGAGATTCTCTCCCTACTGAGTGCATCTCTTGGCATCTCCTCGAGTGTTGGTTCATTTTGTTTTTCTTTGTTAACACTGGTGAGAACCAAACTATTGTGAGCTTGTGACTGGTTTCTTTTTACTACTTTGGGGGATAACTGGGTGGGGGTGGGGATGGGAAATCCTGTTTAGGTTTAGGTCTTTACAGCTCAGTGCCTGTTTCAGAGTCTGACTTGTTGATTTAAATCTTTATCTAGAGCCACAGTTCTTACTCTCTAATTCTGTTATACTTTTTGTAGTTTTATTCTGCCTTGCAATATAAACAATGTTTTAGGTTCTGTGTTGATGAATAAAAGCTTCTCCTTTCATCTTTTCTTTTTTTTTTTTTCTTTTTTTTTTTTCCTTTTTTCCTTTTTTTAAACATTCAATTATTTAATGGTTAAGGTGTCGGCTGGCCTTGGCCAAATCTGTGTTTCTAGTTATAATAAAGTTGCCACAGTAAGAACAGTAGCTCACTGTGTGATGTGACGGGTGAAGGGGGGGGGGGACTTGTGATCCGTGCGTTGTCAGATTGGATGGCTGTGTAACCTACTTGGCCTTTTTGCATCCCACATGAATCTTACAACCCTTTGTCAGTGTTGCAAGTAGAAGGGCTTCAGCAGTTGAAATAACTGATGGTCCTTCATGACGGCCAGAGGCCCTGAGTCACGCACAGCTTCCTTCCTTTGCTAACACCAGGAGGTGTCAGGTGCCCTTGCCTGACTTCCTGACTTGCCTCTGCTGAGTGGGCACACATAGGACTAACTTCACCACGATGATGGGCAATGCCACAGTCAGGTAGCTTTTGTCTATATTCCTGTCACGGGTCATTAACATATCCTGTGACGATAGGGAGGGCTTACAGACCTGACTGTCGAGTGTCCTTCTAAACCATTAACTTCTGTTTCCTACCTGCTTGTCTCTCTCACTAGCAACGCTGTGTTGAGTGGGGGGATCACAACTGTAGATGTGGATGATGGTTAGGGCTTTAGCTCTTCTGTAACAGGAAATAGAAAAGATGCCCTAAGAGAAAATAAATGTAAGGTGTACGTGGTCAGCCAGGACTAACTGTGCTGAGCTTTTACACAGCAGTGCACTTCACTCCAGGTCCTTACTTTTCTCCTTTACTTCTGGTGCTGGGTCTTGATCCCAGACCTTGTACAGTGTGGTTTACTCTGATGTACACCTCAGCCACTTTAAAAATTTTAACTCCCTCAAGACAGGGTTTCTCTGCAGCCGTGGCTGTCTTGAACTCACTTTGTAGACCAGGCTGGTATTGAACTCAGAGATCCACCTACCTCTGCCTCCCTAGTACTGGGATTAACGGCGTGTGCCACCACTTGGTGTGCTAGGGCTCGGGTTCCCGGTTCGGGCAGTGGTGGGGTATTTGCTGGGCCCTGGGTTTGTTTTCTAGCCTTGAAAACAGAACAGATGCAGATCATAATGAGAGAGCCGCCTGGTTCTCTCCATCCAAGCACGTGCATATCATGGGTTCTGTTTCCTGGTAGGCGTTCAGATCTCTATGTAGATCTTCTGATGGCCTTTTCCAAACATCCCTCGAGTGATACTGCCTGAGTCCCTGGGGGTGACTGTGGCCCCTTTACTGCAGACTGGCCTCACTCACATCAGGCTTCTGCTTGGACGCTGGCTGCTTCCTGTTTTATGCCATTTTAACTCTGTGTATAGTTGAAACTTACTACGCTCTCAGCCATTTCTGGTTGGATTTGTTTTTTTAACTTTGTGTGTGTTTGAAGGCCTCTTGATCTAACAAATATCCCTGAGCAAAGAATTGCTGGGAAGTAATCCATGTGCTCAAGAAGGTATTAAAACTAAACAGAGCTTTTGGTCTGAGAATTTGCTCATGTATGGGTCTGATGCCGTCCATTATCCCTTCTCAGGCTTTGCTGAGCTGCTCATAGGGCAGCGCCCTGTGTAGCGGTTTTTCAAGGTTCTAGATTTAACCTAACTAGTTCCATGGAGCCTTTGTTTCCCACTGAATTCTGTCGTTCAGAGTTTGTCTGTGTAAGCATGTCCAAGGCCTTTGGAGGCTTGCAAATGTTGGATCCTGTGGACTTGGGGTCATAGATATTTGTGAGCCATGGTGTGGGTTCTGGGAACCAAGCCTGGACACCCCCCCCCCCCAAGAGCAACAAGTGTCCTTAACCATTGAGCAGCCTTTTGAGTCCCTCACACTTATTGTTAGTGTTAGCCTTGCCATAGGGTAATTTTATTTTGAGATGGTCAGGAATCTTCCCTTTGTTTGTTGTGGTGTCCATGGGTTCCTGTGTCTGGGTGTGCTGTAGGGTGTGCCGTAGCGCACACAGGTGGGGGGTCATTGTCTTTTCACCCTGTTTCTTCAGATGGTCTTTTTGATCACTGTGTAGCTGACTTCCAGCTTCTAGGAATTCTTTCTCTGATCTGTGCTTGGTGTGCTGGGACTACAGACACTATACGCTGCCTATGGATATGTTAATGTGAGCCCCGAGGGGCTTAAAGTCATATTTATACTTGGATGGCTAATACTGTATCCACTGAGCCATGTCCATAGCCCGTGCATCCTGTCATGCGTGTACATTATGTGTGGGTGCATGTGAACAGGTGCAGGAGGTCAAAATAGGTTACTGTCCTCAGTCACCCTTCAACTTAGTTTTTGAGATGAGATCTTTGAACTTGGGGCTCCCTGCTGTGGCTAACAAGCATCACAGGTATGCCCTCCTCGGCACCTTCCTGCATTATGGGTATTCCAGGTGTGTGCTGCCACTCCGGGCACTTTTACATGGGTGCTACGTGGTCCTTGATTGAGTGCTGCCCCCTCTCCCTTTTATTTTTTACTCCCTTAAAAAAACAAACACCAAAATATTTCCCTTTGTGCTAAATTTCAGGACCAACCAGGCCTAATTGTGTATAGTTTTTGAGATCTCGCGTATGCACTGAATGCAGGGTGCTAAGACAGGCAGGAGAAGTAGTTTCTGACTTTGAAGAGAACAGTCTGTAATTGAAGGATGACCTCCGGTTCCCAACACTCTCCCCGCCAACAGCACCAATGGTTGTCAGCCAACTATTTGTGAAGTGAATTAAGCTCATGGTGTGGAACTGAGACTTACACCCTCAGTTGTCCTCAAAATAGAGCGTTTTGCTGCCTACCTAGTGATAGTAAACACACCGAATGCCCACTCCTCAAAGGTTACTTGGATCCCAGGACCTCACAGCACCTATGTGAGACAGTAGAAAGGCACTGCAGCCAGGTGTGTTTACAAGTAGGGTTTGCATCACTAAGGCCACAGGTTTTGGACTCTGAAGAGTGAGCTACATACAAAGTGAAGCCCTGCCACTTGCTTTCCTGTTAATATCTTCCTAAACTGTAAGCTTGAAAAAACAGTAACTGAAATACTCACTGGTTCCTGTGCTCGCTCTGACACCACTTAGCACTTAAGTCATGTGGTGTCTTCAGATGTCATGTGCGCAACACAGAGTAATGCCTCACAACCCAGGCTGTGGTATGTACGCACATGACGGGCTTTACTTCCTGAAGGCTAGTGTTCTTTCTTTCCCAAACTTGCACTTGCTGTAAGTGGAACGGCTTCTGTGTAATTCCCATGACAGTGGAGAAACTCGAGCAGCTCTTTAACAAGGTTTCCAAAGAATAAAGCTTGCATAGACGAGTTCTGTTGTTGCCAACTTGGCTGCTTTGTTAGGCTCTTCTTGAGCACACCTCAGGAAACTTGTAGAGCTGTGACAGACACACAGCACAACACAGTGCGAGTTAACCTAAGAGGGCTTGGTGTAAAGAACTGGAGTTGTAACTGGGTAAACTGACGTCTTGTTATTTCTGTTTTTCAGGCTTTCCTCGGAGACAGGTGGCATGGGGAGCAGCTAGAACAGTGCAGACTCACCCATAACCCTCTCTGCTGTTCACCACCACCCATGATCCATCTGTGTAGTTTCTCAACAGTCAGCGATTCCAGGTTTTAAATAGTTTGTAAATTTTCAGTTTCTACACACTTTATCATCCACTCATGATTTTTTAATTAAAGTGTTTTAATTCCTTTCTCTGTTCAGCAGTTATGCTGAAATCCATATTTAGTTTTATAAGCTTCTCCCCTTTTTTCCTTTTTTTTTTTTTTTTTTTTTTTTGGCTCATGAATTTTTGTTTGTCATGGAAATGTAAGAGTGGAATATTAATACATTTCAGTTTAGTTCTGTAATGTCAGGAATTTTTCAAAAAAAAAAATTAAAAGATGGACTGGAGCTTTTTCTTTGTGAATAGAAACTGGATGCCACAGTGACTTACGTGGGTGTTATTCCTGTGTGGATGTTATTTTTATACCTTTAACCTTCACAGAGCCCTGACTGGGTTTAAATAGAATTAAGATACTTTCTTCTGTTTTACCACTCCCGTTTTTTTTTTTTCCATTTACCCTTCATCCTTCCTCCCCATGATTCTGGGTGGCCTTTTTACACTTACCCAAGGATTGTACAGCAGTGGCCGCAGCCGGGCAGGGAAGGGGTCTGTCTATTTTGCACACATTTATCTGGTTGATAGCAGCTTGAGAACGGCTGCCCGTTAGGTCAGTTTGCATATTTTGAGACACACTTGTTTTGTCCTGAAATCACCTAGAAAAGTTTACCTGCTACCCACTTACTTTGAGTGAGGAAAAATTAAATTCCTTGGATAAAATCCAAGACTTGAGCGTTCATTCACCAAGAAAACCCTCAACAGCTGGGCCTGCGTAGGGTGGCTATATTTCAGGGTTGTTCACAGGGTTACAATGACAGTCCCCACCCCTACCAGGCACCAGGACGACCCCAGTTCTTCAGCCTGAGCCATCACATGCTATCAGTCTTAACTTGCCTCTGGGCCCTTAAGCCAGGGCTTGGGCAGAGAAACAGGAACAAAGGAATGGGTTACATTGCCACCTGAGAAACCCAGAGGGGAGGACCCAGCCTTAGTTTCCCCTCCTCCCAAGTGCAAAATATGTAAACAGAAAATAAAAGTGCCGTTTTAAGTGGGCCCTCTTCCTGCTGCCCAGCATTCAGGGGCAGACGGTGTGGAGACCAGCCTGGCTCTTCTCTTGCCTCCTTGCCGCTGAGCATAAGGAATGAGGTGGAGCAAGAAGGGACCTTTCCTTTCCCCATCCATAGCTTCTAGGGCAGCACTTGCTACCGCTGCCGCCACTGTCCCTAGAACTTACTCGGTAACTGGTCAGGGGGTGGGGCCCTTCACTCAAGCCTGGCTTAAGGCTCAGGAAGCCCCATCTATCTGCTGATTATGTGGCGCATATATATTATGTATATAAATATTTCTCTATGTACAAGGAATGAGAGTGTCCTTCACGGGGGGAGGGAGGCTGGGGGCCGCAAGGCATCAATGCTGTGGGAGTTGTCCAGCTCCGCGCTGTCACAGTCGGAATCCTCAGGGTTAGGGCCCTGTGAGGAAGAGCAGAAATGCAGTGAGCTGAGAGCCCAGCACCTCTCAGCATTACAGACTCCTTCAGAGCCCCTCACTGGGGTGCTTTCAATTAATAGTGGCGGTTGTTACTGTATCTCTGGCGTACAGCTGTCTTCTGTAAGGATTTTCACATGGCTGGGTGTCTGCTCTCAATTCCTGTTCCTGTCTGGTGGTTCGATCTCAGACCCACCTGCGCATCTCTGGGTAGATCCTTGTGCTGCATGGGCGAGGAGCTGGCTTCACGCTCGGGGACCGCCTCTGAGGCAGGTACGTCCAGCGGGATTTCCGAGCCCTGGGAGCACATGTCGTCAGACCTGTCGTCTGGCCGCTCATCAGTGTTGGTACTGCCAACTTCTGGTGTGCCACTTGGGGACGGCTCACTTGCTGTTCCTTCCTCCACATCCGACGGGTTCTCTGAGCTGAAGGTAGATAGTGACTGACGCATGTTCGGGCCCTGAGGCCACCTAAACGTTGATGTGTGGTTAGAGCACGTGGGGTCCTTCAGAGAGCCCCCAAAGCAAATGATGCTGACCCCACCCACCGCTCACCTCTGACTCGGGGGCAGCTCTACTTCACTGTCCACCTCTCCTTCTTCCTCTTCAGATGAGATGCCACGTTTCTACAGTAGAGATGGGTGTGTGTGAACTGGTCAGAAAATGGCAAGAGGTCATTGTAGTGGAGCAGGGTGGGGTACAGCGTGGGACCCCTAGGAGTGAGAGAAGCCTGCGCATACACTTTACCTGACTTCGAGTCACAGCAGCCCTGTACAGCAGCGCAGCTGGGGTCAAGTGCTGGGACCCAGCCCGGCTTCCTCCCCGGCCTGCAGTCCCTTCCCTTCCAGTTCCCAGCAGCCCCACACCTTCACCGGGTCCCACTGCTGGAGGTGGCTCCCCTTTGGCCCCCCCAGGTGAGTCTGGGCTGGTGGAACCAGGAGCTGATCCCTCGCTTGGAGGAGTATCCCCCTGGGGTGGAGGAGGGGAGCCGGGGTCCCGAACTCCCCCGGCAGCCCCCCGTCCCCGGGCTCCCAGTGCGGCTGACAGCAGGTCTGGGGATGATGAAGACATCTTCCGCAGTAGAAGGTCATGGTGGAGTCCACGCAGAGCAGGGGGGCAGGCATCCCAGGCCGAAGGGCCCGCTCCTAGGCCCCCTGGGCTTCCGAGTCCTCCAGGCTCATGGGGTGGCAAAGTTGCACGAAGCCCAGGCAGGTCTCCACAGCTGCCCTTGGCGCTGGCCTTTCTGTGACGGGTCTTGCCACGGCGACTCCTTCCAGGTGAGGGGGGGCCCTTAGGACACCCAGGAAGCCCCACCCCACTTAGGGCTGCATCTAGTTTAGGCAGCAAAGACTCTGTCTTGAGAATGTCTGGCCTAGGAGGGGAAGGAAAGTACAAAATTAAGATGGACGCTTGTGAGCCTCCCCCGCCGCCGCCCCCCCCCCCACCCGTCCTACCTCTTGCTATGGGGTGACAGTTTCTGCGGCACATTCCTTTTCTTGATGAGCTTCTCCATCGTGTTTCCGTGCAGGAGTCCCCGGGAAGGGTGTGACTTGAGCAGACCTGGACACCTCCTTTCTAAGGCCTGCTCCCGCCTAAAAATGCAGACACCTCCAGTTGGGTCTCCTGAGACGGGTGGCGCCATGGAAACTGGGGTGCAGTGCAGAGTTACCTGAGCAGCTCCCTCTCTTTGAGCTCCAGCTGCAGCATGAGGGCGTTGAGTTCCATGTACAGGTTGTTGGCTCTCTCCAGCTTGCGTTCATAGTGCTCCCTGATGTCCAGGGCGTGTCTGAAAGGGCAGACGGGTTTCCCACGGTGACTCCATGCTGAGTGGCTCCTGCTGTTCAGATAAGATTCACTTTCCTAAAACCGGCACCCACCTGAGCTCCTCCCTCCTCCGCATCACCAGCTCCTCTTCTAGGCGGTGCAGACAGGTCCCTTCTGACTTAATCTTTTCAAAGTGCAGTTTCACTTCTTCCCGCCATTCTGCCTAGGGATGGAGAGATGTGGGGCGAGGGGTGAGGACCAACCATGTCCCTGTCAGCTCACACACCTGGGCAGGCCACTTTTAAGTTAGAGATTGGATTTAGATGGAGTGGGACTCATCTACTCCGCCACGTTTCCTGGCCTCGTCGAAGGCTCTGCCATGCCTGCAAGGGTCGGGTCTGTTCGTCCACCCACAAGCACACCTGGGACTTAAAGTAAGTCTCCTGGGGTGTGGAGAGCACGTCAGCTGAGGCGATGTCCAGGTGCAGCAAGATCTGTCTGAATGATGGGCGGTTTCGTGGTTTGCTGTTCCTGAAGTGAAGGGAATTGGCGAAATTTTATGGGGGGCGGGGACTTGGTATGTAGACCAGGCTGGCCTCGAACTGAGATCTGCCTGCCTCTGCATCCAAGTGCTGGGATTAAAGACAATATAGTTTTTCATATGCCCAAATAAGCCTTTTGATGACTATGTGGCGGCATACACCTTTATCTACATAGCAACTCCCAGGCTAGCCAGTGCCTCTCCTCCAACCCCTCCACCCTACTTTTTAGTCTAACCCTGAGAGAAACGCTGGGCATCTCAGTCACAGTTCAGCCTTCTTCCCTGTCCCCTGTGGTCCATCCACGTGATGCACCAGGCCTGCTCACTGGGATAACATCACGCAGCCTGTTCTCTGTTGTAGTTCCCTCGGAGATTAGGGAGCCTCAGCTTGCTTTTGCTAAGGATCTGGGCTTAGGCTTCTAGGTGCTGGCTTTCCCTCTCAGCTCCTTAACCTTGTCAGTCCAATCTCCCAGCCAGGCCATCCTTACCAGCACTGTCGAAGTAGAATTTTAAAACCATCTGGGCAGCTGGAGGGCACAGGCAGGTGGAGGCTGTTGCTTCCTACGCCCCAGATAATAGCCGAGGAGTCTACGTCCTTGTAGGGGATCTCTCCAGTCAGTAATTCCCATAGCACCACCCCAAAGGACCTGGGCACAAGAGCATCAGTTGGGAGGTTACTGCAGACCTGCGTGAGTCCTAGACATTGCCACCCCTGTGCTTACCAGATGTCGACCTTCTCAGACACAGGCTCATTTCGGATCACCTCGGGGGCCATCCAGGCTACTGTCCCTGCAAAGGACATCTTGGTGCTCTTGTCACTCAGCTCCTTGGAAGTGCCAAAATCTGAGATCTTCACTACGTCGTCATATGTGATTAGCATGCTGGTAAAGAGTACAGTCAGTCAGTCAGGGTCCACATCCCACCACACCCCTTTAGTTGCTGCCATGGTTTTTTTTTTTTTTTTTTTTTTTTTTTGGTTTTTTGTTTTTCAAGACAGGGTCTCTCTGTGTAGCCTTGGCTGCCTTGGACTCACTTTGTAGACCAGGCTGACCTCGAACTCACAGAGATCCACCTGCTTCTGCATCCCGAGTGCTGGGATTAAAGGCGTGCGCCACTGCCCCCGGCTTCTGCCTATGGTGGTATTCGGGACACCCAATGTTAAGAGGTCACCACAGCTCTCCAAAGGACGGCTGCCACTTGGGAGAAGTTGCTCAGATGGACTCAGGGACATGCGCAGCCACCTACATGCACACGAGCTTGCTTACTCACTTGGGGGACTTAAGGTCTCTGTGGATGATCTTGTGCAGATGCAGGTAATTCATGCCACCAGCAATGCCCATGGACCAGTCAACCAGCAAGGAGGGGGTGACAGGGCGACCAGCCCTGAGCACCTCATACAGCTGTCCTTGGGCGCAGAACTCCATAAGGATGCAGTAGCAGGGAGCCTGTGTGCAAACACCCCTGAGGGCCACGTGGGCAGTCCTTGATGAGTGTCTGCCTTATGCACCTGGGACCCACGTTCCCACCCGTGCCATCTGGGGGTCCCTTTTGAGGAAGAAGGCGAGGGGAGTCCTGGGTGTCATGGTGCCCCCGCCGCTGCCCTCCCTGTCCCTCACTTGAAGGTGATGATGTTGGGGTGCTTCAGCTTTCGCAGGTGCTTGATGTCCGTCTCCTTGAGGTCCCGCACCTTCTTCACAGCCACTTCCTCCCCATGGAAGCGCCCCAGGAAGACAGCGCCCTGCGCCCCTGAGCCTACCCACTGCAGGTCCAGGATTTCCTCAAAGGGGACTTCCCAAAGGTCTGTGGGTAGGAGGCACAGTGCCACAGGCTCAGGAAGATGTGCACTGAAGGCCCTGTGAGACACTCAGGGGCTGGCCATGCCAATGGCGAGACAGTGAAGGAAATGACTGGAGTGGCCTCTGGGAAGCTGCGTGCAGTAAGGGTGTGGCTGATTGTAAAGCACTTGGCTAGAAGTGTGAAACCCAAGTTCCTGGGTTCCGTTTCCCAGCACACTGGGAGAAAACAGGGAAGTGCTAAGGACTCAGCTGTAGTACTTGTTTAATCTCAGCACCAGAAACAAATGTGAAGGGAAATAAAGCTGGGTAGGTGGCGTGGGGAAGGAAAAGGGGGCTGGTGGGTTGGAGGGACTGTGGAGGGAATAGTGTTCCGACAGGGATCTGGCCTACCTTCCTGCTGTTGCTTGTGCTCTGTAGAGTAGGCTTTGCCAATCATTGTCCAGACAGGGCGCAGGCAGCCAAAAAGACCTTCAAGGAAGCCGCTGCCACTCTGGCACTGCAGCCTCACCTCATCAGCTCGGACTCTAGATGCTCGACTCTCAGGCGATCCAGTGGCGCCCCCCGGCCCACCCGCATCCTGCTCATGCAGCTGCAGGACACTGTTGGCAAAGGGCTCTGGGGGAGGCTCTCCGCCTGGGGAGGGGCTGGGCCCTCCCCCGCCCTGCCCACCCAGGGGCACAACATCTCGAAGTACGCATTGGGTGGGTGTCAGGTCCTTCTCAGGGGTGCAGTCTGAAGTGTCTGCATCCAGCTTGCGCATGGAAGCCTCACTCAGAGTGGACACAAAGCCTCCAAAGGAAGGGGAGGGTGTTCGGGTCTCATGGAGGCAGGCCATGGCCTCTGGAGCCAGGTGTGCTGAGCGGCGGGCCCTGTGAAGAGTTGAGGAGGGTGGGGACATCAGCCACAGTCACTGCAAAGAGCTCAGTACCTAGCTGGAGTTGGCTAGAGTGTCACTTTTTTTTTTTTTTTTTTTAAAGGTTTTTCAAGGCAGGGATTCTCTGTCACAGCCCTGACTGTCCTAGACCAGGCTGACCTCGAACTCACAGAGATCTGCCTGCCTCTGCCTGGCTTGGAGTGTCACGTTTAGTACCCAATGGGAAACCATATACGGTTGAATTTCCTCTTGGCAAACCATACACAAGCAGTGTCCTGAGCAAAGAGAAGTAACAAGCCCACTCAGGGCTTGTCACAGAAATTCTCAGGGCTGGCTGGAGAGACAGCTCAGTGGGTAAGAGGAACTTGCTGTGCAAGCCTGCTTGATCCTCCTCAGCTGAAGGGAGCACCAACCCCGACAGCCTGTCCCGGCCCCTCTGCCCAGGCACTGCGGCAGTCACATGTTCACACCCGCACAACTCAAGCACGCACGCCGGAGTGGCGGACGACGAAGTGTTTGGTGTGTACGAGGCAGTGCTGCAGAAGGAGAGGTGGTGGGACCATGGCGTCAGTCAACTCGCTTCACGACAAAAGCAAGGGCTGGAGAGATGGCTCAGCACGCAAGAGCACCTGCAGTGCTGCAGAGGACCTGGCTTTGGCTCTCAGAACCTACTCCATGGCTCACAACCACCTGAAACTCTAGTTCTAGGGGATCCAGAACCCTCTCCTAGCTTCTCTGGTCACGAAACATAGCTGATGCACTCAGATGCACACAGGAAAAACACCAATACACACATACATCTAAAACAATTTTTTTAGTAATAAAAATATAGCAGGCCTGATGTAAGCACACACCTCTAATCCTAGCACTTGGGAGGAAGGGACTGGTGGATGGATCTCTGAGTTCAAAGCCAGTCTGGTTTGTCTCAATAAATAAATAAATAAAAGAAAAAAAGAAACTGCAATAGTTCTTCGTTGAGTAATTGTCACTAATCCCTGCAGTACCCATTCTTGTTAGCTGAGGTTCACTGTCACTGACACAGATGTCATGAGTCAGATCTCCCTATTCACTATGTAGGTTTGGCTGTCCTGGAACTCTATGTGGACTAGCCTGGCCTCAAACTTACAAAGATCTGCGCACCTCTGTTTCCCTGTGCTAAGATTAACAGATGTGCACCACTAAGTCTAGCCCAGGAGTCAGACACTTTTACCTCGACTCTCAGTCTGAGGCACACAGCGGCACACCCAGGTCAGGGCTTACATCTGGGCCTCTCGGTGCCCACACAGGCCTCTTCAGTGAGATGAGATCTTGTATGCAGAGCCAGAACCACAGAGCTGCACCACCCCTCAGCATGGCTGGCCAATCAAAGGCTGGGGCCAGGAATAGCCGGTGAGGTCGTGTGAGGCTCTGGGCATTGGCTGCATTCTCAGGAGTCTGTCCTTCATGAGCTGCTTCCTGGGGGTCAGAAGGCCCCTCATTTCTGTCTGTCTGTCCCCCCCCCCTTTTTTTGAGACAGGGTCTCTCTGTGTAGCCCTGGCTGTCCTGGACTCACTTTGTAGACCAGGCTGGCCTCGAACTCACAGCAATCCCCCTGCCTCTGCCTCCCCAGTGCTGGGATTATCATTTCTGTCTCTTATGCTACCCTAGCTCTCAGGCAATCGAGATGCGTCTCAGCTCATAGCTGTGCTATTTTTTTTTTTTTTTTATTTTTTATTTTTTGGTTTTTCGAGACAGGGTTTCTCTGTGTAGCCTTGGCCATCCTGGACTCACTTTGTAGACCAGGCTGGTCTTGAACTCACAGCGATCCGCCTGCCTCTGCCTCCCGAGTGCTGGGATTAAAGGTGTGCGCCACCACGCCCGGCTTAGCTGTGCTATTTAAATAGCGCCGGTTCAGAACCCAAGTCCGGGGACTGGGATGTGGCTCAGTTGGTAAGGCCTGTCTAGCATGCACAAAGCCCTAGCACCAAATACGCCTGCCTGTAATCCCAACCCTGAGGAGGTGGAGGCAAGAACCAGTTCAAGGTCATCTTTGGCTACATAGCAAATTTGAGGCTGGCCTGAATACAGGAGACTCTGTGTCAAGTAAATAAATGGACTGAGGATGTGGCTCAGTTTGGTAGAGTGCTTGCTTAGAATGCAGAAGGCCCTGCTGGACCACATAAAACTAGGCATGGCACACAGGTCTGTATGACCCAGCACTTGGGAGGGGAGGGCAGAAGGATCAGACATTCAAGGTCATCGGTGAATCTGAGGCCAGCCTGAGCTACGAGATCCTGTCTATCTCCAAAAATAAATAATAAACCCCACAATTCTAGCTGGGCCAAGCAGTCCAAACCGACATCCCACCACTTGAGACGCAGAGACGAGAGGATTCTGAATCTGAAGCCAGCATGGGCTACACAAGACCTCACGTAGAGAAGAGACAGACAAAAGTGCCGTAACAAACAGCAGCGACGAACTCTTCCAACCTTTCAGACTGACGTCAGAACCTGACACCTAGAGTTGTGCCGTTGTCCCAGCCCTGCAGTTGGTTGGGTTATCATAGGATGAGGTGTGAGGTTCCTGAGGCAAGGCCTCCTTAGCCCCTGCAGCAGCAGCGGTCCGGCTGCTGCGGAAAGACATGGTTGGAGCAGGATGCAGAAACAAAGTCTGGGGAACTGAGCATCTCCGCCTGCCTAACCACCATCTAGTCACCTGTGCGGAGGGGCTGGTTTGGGATCTGCACAGTTAACAAGCACTGGGCTAGGCTCGGTGGGTGTGATTGCCACAGCCACATGGTGGCTCACAACCATCAGTGCCAGGGATCCAGCAGGCACCACGTGGTGCACACGCATGCAGGCAGAACAGGCATACACAGAAAGCACAATAAACAAAACACGAGAAAAGTTGCACACTGTCACCCTGCTGCTGCCGCAACCTCACTAGCTGTCACCACCCGGCCTCAGACAAATTCCTCTTAAATTCTTTAAGTTTCCAGCTTCTGGAAGATGCAAGACACAAACCCATCGGCCCTGTTTGTTGTAGGCCCCGAGTGACTCACTTAAGAGGATACCTAGGCCACCCTGGACACGAAGCCATATCATGGTATGAACTATGGTGTCCACAGACAAAGTCAACTTTTCCAAAAATGCTGTATGTTAGCCTTTCACATACATGTATTGCCGCAACCAACCCACAACACAATACACCATATAAGGTAGGAAGGCGCCGTCAGTAGCTCACTTGACGGCGTGGAGGAGGCCCGAGGTCGATCAACAACACACACACAGCACTCACTCAGGAAGTTCAGGATCATCTCTGGCTTCATAGTTTCAGGCCAGCCATCTTAGAACAAACAAAAACCCCATAAACTCTCGGGATGTGGTGATCGTCGGCATTAGACCTGCACAATACTGGGCAAGTCAGGATGCGGCCCTGAGGTACGGAGGGCTCACAGAGCTGCCTCACTTCTTCCTTCCCTTTGGCCTCTTGTGCTGAGACTATGGTTGCTGTGGCGAGGGAAGAAGGTGCCTGTGCTACTGCAAATCAGCCTTCACCCAGAAGCCTATTAGCAAACGTAATTCAACTCTGTGGGTCGCACAAAGAGACGTGTGGATGCAAAGGGTCAGGAAAGGAACGTGGAGAGATGGGCTGCGGAGATGGAGAACATGGGTGATATTCAAGTATTGAAACCCCCTAATGAAACCCATTTCTGTGCGTAATTAATATCTGCCAAGGGTCTGGAGATACAGTTAAGAGTGCTGGCTGTTCTTGCCGATGACTGGGGTTCCATTCCCAGCATGCACACGGCGGCTCACAATCCCTGTTAACTTCAGTTCCAGGGGATCCAAGGCCCTGCACGTGTGAGGTGCCATAAGCTCATCGGGGGCGCGCGCACACACACACACACTGACATTAAAAAACTAAAAATTAAAGCCGGGCATTGTAGTGCACACTTTTAGTCCCAGTACTCTGGAGGCAGAAGCAGGTGGATCTCTATGAGTTCGAGGCCAGCCTGGTGACAGAGCTAGTACAGAGGACAAATACCTCTTAAGGAACTTGTTGGATCCCCTGTCTCGTCACCTGCCCCACCCCCCAAATCCTAAAATTATACGAATACAGTTGGTATTATTAGCCCACAGGCAACAAGGTTACCTCAGGTGTGCTGTTTATCTCTTCTTGTCTTCAAGTCTGGCTTCAACCTGGAAGTCTCCGTGCAGGCCCAGCCCTGAGCGGCTCCTGCTCAGCGCTCACCCTGAGTTGGAAGCCCTGCTCTGCCCACCCAGGCCCGCACATGCTCTGTGTCTTTTATTTCAGCTCCCTGCACCCTCAGAACAGCCTAGCAGGGAAAGCATTATTGGTTCTTTTATGGTGGAGAAAACCGAGGTCCAGAAATCAGGAGCCACAGTCTCTGAACTGCCAACATGTCCCACAAAACGAGCGGCTTGAGAGCGAGGTTGTCTACTGTAACGTTAAGTACAAACAGACCAGCCTGCACACGCTCCCGAGAATTTCCTGCACTCGGCCCAAGGCTTCAGCCTCCCTCACCAGCTCCAGGCCGGGGCTCTCGCACGCTCTCTCGGCGCACCTGCTGGACCCCCGGCGGCAGGCGGGCGAGCGGAGCAGAAGGGGTTACGGCCCCGCGCCCCCTCTCCTGCCGACCTCCTTCCCGGCCGTCACGCGGTGCGGGGCTGGGGGCGCGGCTGGGGGAGGGGTCCAGGAGGGGAGAAGGGAGCACAGCCGGCTGGGGGAAGGGCTGGGCGCTGCGGCGTAACCATGACGACTGGGCCCGTGAAGTCACCGGGACAAGATTAGCCCAGGGTCACGTGGACGCGAGGCAGGGGCGGGGCCGCGCCGGAGCCCGCCCCGCCCCGCCCCGGGCAGGCCTGCGCGTGGAGGCTGAGGCGGCTACCCGCGTGCAGGTGCGGGTCCCCACCTGTGTCCTCCGACCTCCGCACGCGCCTCTGCTTGGGCGAGGCACCTGGTGGAGGGAAAGCGGCTGGCATCGGAGGGGAGGGCGCGTGGGATGCGTTGGGATACACTACCACACAGGATTTAAGACACGGAGATGGGGAGACAAGAAAGGAGCAGTAAAGGGACTGGGTGAGCGGATGGCCAACAGCGTCAAACCCGGAGGATGGTCTGAGAGCAGAGAACCCTGGGAAGATGGAGACGGAAACGGGAATGAAAACCACAGGCCACCTTTCCTAGTCTGTTTCCTATCTAGAAGCGCTGTTTTGGGCATTACAAAACCAAGCGCCTTAACATTTGCCCCCCATCATCTGGATCACAACTAGGTTTAGTGAGAGAGAGAGAGAGAGGATGACATCCTCAGGCTCAGTTCGCAACTCTGCCTACCTCAGATCACAGCGGCATCCCCAGAGGACCCTGTGGTATCCAGGGCCAGCAGCTGGGGCTAGGAGAGAAGCCATTCCACCTGCTGGCCTCTTAGGGGGGTGGGAATAGCTGCGGAGGCAGGAGAAAGGTGGCGTGCAGCGCTGAGGGCACCCTACCATCCCTAAGGCTAACGACAGCTGTTCCACATTGACCCGGAAGAACACAAGGAGGGGTGCGGGGGCCCCAAGGGAGCCAATGTAAACGGGAGATTCCTCTTTTCCAGCAAATGCCTCCCTCTCTGCTCCCTTAGTCCTGACCCACCAGCTGAGTCTCACTGCCCCCAGCTGAGTATTGGCGCCAGGGCTTTGGGGGGTAGCAGACTAGAAGCCCCGGGCCCAGACATTGAGTCACCCTGACCATCGATTATGCAGTGCCTGGGAGGCCCAGCGGGGGGGACTCCTGTCGCTCTAAGCCACAAGGACTAAGTGTGGACTGTGTATCAAACTTCAAGGGAACATGGTGGTCTCAGCATTAATCTACCACGTGAGAAGCTGGGAAAAGGCCAGTTCCCCCACAGGAAGGGGTAAGTCACCGTCACCTGCTCCTTCCAGTCTGCCTAAGCTTTCCTGCCTGAGGAGACCATGAGGCTGCATCAAGTGAACTCTGGATTCCCTCTACCCAATGGCTCTTGTGGTGGCCGATCCTGGAGGCTCTGCTCAGAGGTGTGGCCATCTGTCCATGCCTTGAGTTCCCGTACTCAACTCTCTCTCTGCCTGGACCTCATTTTCCTCTCAGGGCGGAGAGATTCCCCACCTTCCCCTCATTAGTCTGAGGAGAAGCTACAGAGGAGAATGATCATCACCTGGGATCCCGGGTTCTCTATCTCGCAGGCTCTGAGACCCTTGAAGGGAAGAGGTTTGTGATAGAGAGCAGCTGTGCCTCCTGCCGGACGATTTACTTCCCCTTTTTACAGGGTCCAAGGCCCTTACCTCAGAGTTCTCACTCTCTCTTAGGGTCCTTGAAAAGAGAGACAGATGCCTTTTGAGATCGCAGGTTCTCACCAGTCAGGCACTGAGGCCCCTTTACCAAACTTCTGAGGGGGCTGGAGGTGCTCTGCTCAGAGTGTAGGAGCCAGTTAGGGGAGCCGATGCAGCAGCCTTGTCTTGGGTCAAGTCTGTGAGACTCCTACCTGGCCTTAAGGGTGGAGGAGGAGGAAGAGGAGGAGGAGGAGGAAGGTGCAGTGAGCTATGCCTGCCACCTTCCTGGCTCTGCTTCTTCCCACCTAGCTGGGCATGGTCTTTCATTGTGGACTGTGGGGAGGCCAGCTCTCCTGTCCATCCAGACAAAAAGGGAGACTTGTCTCTGAGCTTCTGCTACCCCAGATTCACTGACAGTTCCAGGTTACAGAGGTGACATGACAGTGGGCCCATACCTGCTGTCCCCTCTGCTTAACTATGCAGTAATGTTACTATGTCCTTCTGATGTCATGGCTGGGATCAGCTCTCAGCCTTGCTCAGGAGATCACGGACCACAGGTCTCCCCTACAGGAAGTCAGGCCTGGCAGAAGCTGAATAGGCAGAACTTACAACTATCTGAAAGGAATCCTGTGAGATGACAGTGCCTGCAAACTCAGACGCTCAGGTAGGCGGGCCTCGGGTCTAACCTAAGCTACACAGTGAGGCCCTGTCTTAAGTAGGGCGCCAGGTAAGGGTGTGGACATCGCAACTCCTTCTTTAAGTAAGAAAAGGCCTCATGGAGCCCTCGCAGGGCTCTTTCTCCCTTTTGCTGGGAAAACGCATGTGTTTGCAACCACAGTTTATCAATGCTCCTCTTTTGGCTTGTCTATAGTATTTCAGTAGAATTTTGAGTTTCTTTTAATAAAAAACATGATTTTTTTTTTACTTTTTTTCTTTTTTTAACAGGATGGGGTTTTTCTGTGTAACTTTGGCTGTCCTAGAACTCAGTGGACCACACTGGTCTAGAACTCAGACATCCACCTGCCTGCCCTCTGCCTCTCAAGTGCTGGGATTAAAGACTTGCACTACCACTGCCCAGCTTTTACATGTTTTTTTTTTTTTTTTTTTTTTTTTTTTTGGTTTTTTGAGACAGGGTTTCTCTGTGTAGCCTCGGCCATCATGGACTCGCTTTGTAGACCAGGCTGGCCTCGAACTCACAGCGATCCACCTGCCTCTGCCTCCCGAGTGCTGGGATTAAAGGCGTGCGCCACCAGGCCCGGCTTTTTTACATGTTTTTTAATTGCAAAAAAAAGAAATAGAATTTGACTAACAGCCATCCATCCCTGCGCTACCCGCCCCCAGCCTAGGCATGGGGGAGTCACAGGCCTCAGGACCAGCAGAGGCCATAGTTACTTGACAGGCTGGGTGACCTGCAGTATGACAAAGCTGCTGTGCACACTGTGGGCAAGACCATCATCCGGGGACAGGCCTGGCTTCAGTCTCAGCTCTAGCCACGTGCAGGCTATATATCCCTGGCTAGCCTGGAACTTGCTGTGTAAACTAGGCTAATCTTTTTTTTTCTTTTTTTTGGTTTTTCGAGCCAAGGTTTCTCTGTGATAGCTTTGGCTGTCCTAGACTCACTTTGTAGACCAGGCTGGCCTCGAACTCACAGTGATCCACCTGCCTCTGCCTCCCAAGTGCTGGGATTAAAGGCGTGCGCCACCACGCCCGGCTAGGCTAATCTTAAACTTAGAGATCTGCATCCCGAGTCCTATGACTAAAGGTGTTTGCTATCCTGCCGTGCTAGGCCTCAAACTCCTGATCTTCCATGCACTTTGATTATTTAGCTCATTGATTACTGACAGGTGCCCCCAGTTTCAGTCTCCTTATCACTAACGCAAGAGACGCAGGCCGGGTAGGTCAATGACGTTACAGACATTGCTGAAGGAACCAGAAGCAGCTCTTGGCCTCGCGCCTGGCACACAGGCTGCTGCTCTGTAAACAGCAGTCATGATGGTTTCACACACAGTACATAAATGTTTTTTTCTTGGAAACAAGGTCTTGTGCCACCGAGACTGGACGTGAACTTACTATTAGTTAGATATGATCATGAATCCTGATCCTGATGCCTCTACTTCCCCACTGCTGGAAGAAGTGGAGCACTACAGCAGGCTTCACGCAGTGCTAGGGAGCAAACCCATGTTGGTTTTTCTTTTTAGTTTTTAAAAAAGTTTTAGTTTTTCGAGACAGGGTTTCTCTGTGTAGCCTTGCCTGCCCTGGACTAATGTTGTAGACCAGGCTGGCCTCGAACTCACAGAGATCTGCCTGCCTCTGCCTCCCAAGGGTTGGGATTAAAGTTGTGCACCACCATGCCTGGCTGCTTTTTAGTTTATTGAGACAAACTCTCTATGTAGCCTTGGCTGCCCTGAAACTTGCTTTGTAAACAGGCTGGCCTTGAACTCACAGAGATCCACTTGTCTCCACCTGCCTCCACGGCGCTGAGATTAAAATCTTGCACCAGCCTCCATGACCGGCTCTTCTTTTCCTCCTCAAAACAAGAGGTAACACCATACCAAGGACAGAGGAAGGAAGGGAGGTAAAGAAACATAGCTGATAAAGAGAAACAAAGACATACACACACACACACACACACACACACACACACACACACACACACGTGTGGTGGGGCAACCTGCTGGGCCTGCTAGCACAGTGCTCAAAGGCTCAGCTATTTAGGAGGCTGAGGCAGGAGTATCAAGGCCTGCCGGGCAACTTAGTGCCACTGTCTCACAATATAGAATTTGTATTTTTAAAAAGTTGGTGTAGTTTGGTGGTAGAGAGCTTGCCCAGTGTGCCAGGCCCTGGAGTGAAGTCCTAATACCTTGATTAAACAGACAGAACTGACGATTGGAGGTCTTCCCTGGCTCCTCCCAGCACACACAGGACCAGGCTTTCTGGGGACACATGGATGAAGCCATCATGTCCTCTGCTGGCATCCTTTCCATGGGTTTACAGAAAAACTGCCCCCTCCCATTCTACTACTCCCTCGGCATGGGCAGCTGAGAGGCAGAAATGGGTACTGAAATGTGGGGTCCTGTGTTACCTCATGTACTTCCTTGCCCTCCCCCAGCAGTAAAAGCCTTCTACAGGGTTTTGCTCCCATGAAGCCTAGGGAGCCTGAGCCACACCTTCCACCTGTCCACCAATGACCTCGGACTTTTTAGTGTTTTGAGACAGGCTCTCTATGTAGCCTTGGGGTTTTCCTGGAAGTCAACAGTTGGTTGGGGCTAGCTAGAGACCCTGATAGCTTTCCCTCCTTTATTAGTTGGTTTTTTTGAGACATGGTTTCTCTGTGTAGCCCTGGCTGTCCTGGACTTGATTTGTAGACCAGGCTGGCCTTGATTCGGCTGCCTCTGCTTCCTGAGTGCTGGGATTAAATGTGTGCACTTGGCCCTACCTTTTCGTCCTGAAACGTGGGACAAGAGGTGGCTCTTGAACTTGGAAACTTCAATATCTGGGCAGCAAGGCCCTAAGGGCACTTGGCTCTTTCCTTGCTGCTGGTGTAAACTTGGGGTGACCATCTGGCTGAAAACCAGAACCGTGGGGCCTGTGTCGAGGGGCCTGGGGTGTGTTAGACCTCATGTACACGCTCTTCTGGGTCAGTGGCTCCTCCCTTCATTCCTACTACTGTTGATGGAGCCCACCCCTTCTCTTTCCGCCCTCAGCCAAAGCCTTGGCTACGAAGATGGTAAGCCAAGGAGTTTGGTGACTATGTCAGAAAAAAGAGGGGGTTATTGAAGCGCCTGACCTGGGAAATGGGTTAGGGAAAACAGAAGGGAGCGAAAGCCACATAAAATGGGGGAAGGGGAGCAACAGCTGGATGGTGGGGACCGCCACAGCTGGAGATTAGAGGATTACAGAAGCGAGGGGAGAAGGACCCCGCCAGGGCAGGCAGGAGTAGGCGGAGCCTACTAGGTGCAGTTGTGGGGGAGGGGCGGTGGGTACCGTAGGCCTTGCCCTCCCATCCCTTCCCTGGAGAGGGGACAACTCTACCTCCTTTCCTCTCGCTCTTGAGGGTGCGGAGAAGAGAGGACGTGCTCTTGCCCGCTGCCCAGTCAGTCTTCCTCTGGCCACCCTCACCCCACATAATCCACCACAGCTCTGGAGGCTCTGGGTCTCCAAGCTGGGCCGCCGCATCCCTCAGCTTCGCCCTGCTCCTTTCTATCTCCAGGCGTCGGGTCCAGGTCTCCAGTTCCTCCATCCCACGGCCGCAGCATCCTCGAGTCACCTCCTCCCCCACCACGCCACAACAGTATCCCGATCCTCCCTCCACGCCAGGATCCCAAGACCCGAACCCATTCCTGCCCCCCACCCCCACAACTCGCCCAGGCTCTCACCTCGGGGGCTCCGCGGCCGCAGCACAAAAGGCGGCGCTGCTGCAGCTCCGCTCCGGATGCTGCTCCCGCCTCCTCCTCCTCCTTCCCTCCTCCCCTCGTTGCCCTCCACCGGACCCGGGGCGCTGTCACCGGCGATGCTCGAGTGACGCTCAGGTGCACGGGTGTCAGCCCCAGCTTTTGGCCCCCATCCACCTACTCTAAGCCCCGTCCCCTCTCGACTTGAACTCCCGCTCCTTGCAAGTCCCCCGCCCCTGTCCCCCCGGGACGGACACGCCCTGAGCGGGGGATGCTGCGCTGGAGCCGCCGGCCTCTTAAAGGAGCCCGCGGCTGCCATCCGGCGCGCTCCAGGCTCGCTCCTGGGCCGCCGGGGCTCCGCGCCCCCTTTCTGGAGGTGTCTTACGGCAGTCCCGCTTTGGGCCGCATAATGATTCTGTAGGAACCGCCCTGAACCCCCGTCTTCTAGACTCCTATCCCCCGAGAGAGCAGCCCCTCAGAGAGCACACACAACGGTCTGGCGTCGGTCCCTGGTCAAACCGACAGCGACAGCTGCCCTTCCCTTGTCACTGCTCAAGGCTCGCCCAATTGGAATCCACCCCAGTGCTCCAGATCCCTCTCCCTGCAACCCCATCCCTGCCTCCTAGCGAGGCGTCTCTCCCTAGACCCACTCTGAACAACACTGTCGGAACCACGTTTTTCCCCGTGCCATCTCTCTCCATCTGCCCAAGGTCACAAGATTTCCCCTGCATCTTTCATTCACTCTGGCGCTATCGAGACTTTGGGGGACAGTTCTGCGCGCATCTGAGTTCGCTCATCACTCTCAGCTGCTTTTTTCAGCTGAAACTAAAGAGCACAGCACAAGGTCCATCCATCTAACGGTTCTCGGACGGCCAAGGAGGGGTTCACTAGGGCCGATCTAAAGAGGCGCAAGCCCTAACAGGCCGCGTGAAGCGGAAGAAGAAGGGCAGTGGGGTCTTTGGACGCGGAGGCGAGAGGCGCCAGGGGGACCAGGGCTGTGGGGCGGGGGGCGGACACACAGGTAAGGCCCGCCCTCCGGTGGGGCAGCCTCCTAGGCCAATCACAACCTCTCCGCGGGAAGAAGTCGCTCTCAGCACAGCCAATGCGGCCGCGGAGCCGGAGGGCGCGCGGGCGCCCGGGTTCTGTAGTTCTTCTCCCGGGCGTGCAGCCTTTTCCACCACCCCGCCTCCCCGCGGCCGCCTACACCCCGCTAGTGCGCATGCTCACAGTGTCGGCCCCGGAGGAGGCGCCGCGCCAGGACCGAGGCGGGATGACGTCAGGAAACAAGAGCCACTCGCAGCGCGGGAGGCTTCCGCCCAGGCTCCTGCTCCTCCCCGAGGGCGGTGCCGGTGCCCCGGGCGAGCCCCACGGCGCAGGGCTGTGGGGTGTGGGCAGCTCGGCTCCGCGGGGACAGGCGGCGAGTCGGGGGAGCGGGCGGACTGCAGGTCCCAGCATGCCCCGCGGCGGGCCCTACCGGCCGCGGCTCCCGGCTGGGCCCTAGCTGGCCGGCGGTGTGCTGGGGCGCGCGCGGAGGCTGTGGTCGCGGTGGCGCCCGCGGGGACGGAGGAGGGAATGAGTGAAGAGGAGCAGGGCGCCGGCACTACCACAGGCTGCGGGCTGCCCAGGTGAGCGGCCTCGCTTTCGTCGCGCAGGACGAAAAGCGTGAGGCGCTGCGGACGGGGTAGCGGCGCGCGGCCCCAGCATGCACCTGGCCCGAGGGCTGTTCCCGGCAAGCACTGGGGTAGCGGGCAGAGGTTCCCGGCATGCGCTGGGGCGGTCGCCACCGCTCTGGTTTGGGGTTGGCTTGGCTCCCACACTGCCCTGGAGCCCTGGGCTTTACGCGCCCCCACGTTCAGTCAGTGTGTTTGGTGGGTACTGGGTCCCCGAGTTGCGTCGTGCCGGGGGAGACGCACGTGCAGCCAGCGCAGCGGCCCGGGCTCCCTCGCCGTACCCGGGAACAGTACATTGTGCACTTGCTTGGGCACCGTGCTTTCCCTCCCGCACCTTCGCTTTCAGCCCGGTGGACGCCGCACTGCCTGGGACCTGTACTGTGGTCCCACGTGACCGTGCTTGGCGGGGGGGGGGGGGCCGAAAGGGGAAGTGTGATGATGTCGGTCTGTGCCCCTCCCCAGCATAGAGCAAATGCTGGCCGCCAACCCGGGCAAGACCCCGATCAGCCTTCTTCAGGAGTATGGGACCAGACTAGGAAAGACGCCCGTGTACGACCTCCTCAAAGCCGAGGGCCAAGCCCATCAGCCTAATTTCACCTTCCGGGTCACCGTCGGCGACACCAGCTGCACTGGTGAGGAAGGCTCGGGCGGCCTGCCTGGGGTGTGCACTCACAGGGCCCGTGGCTTAATGTCAACGGAATCGCTTCACAGTCCTCTCCTGTAACCCCAGGGAGGGATGGAGAGACTCAAGGAGGTGGATAGGACCCGGACAGGAAATGTTAGATACTGAACTGCTCGTGGGTGTCGGAGAGCAGCACACTCTGTTGGTCCTCATGCCTCACACCGAACGAGTGACTTAGTATCGGAAATTAAATGGGTGGCGCATGTCCACACGCCTAGTAAGTGGCAGAGTAGAGCCTTGATTTCAGAGCCAACCCTCCGTTGCCCCCATTGCCTATTTATTGAGGGAAAAGGAAGTGCTTTTTGCAGAGGAAAGGAAGACAACGAACCCCCCCCCCCCAAAAAAAAAAACACCCCACAGTGTTGGAGCTCAGAAGTCCTACCTGTCTTGGCTTAATTATGGGAGCTATTTGAAAGATAACGACTGTTCTAGGCCCGTTCCTTAACCAAAAGCAGCTTATGAGGAAGGGTTGGTCGCTTTACAGTTCTGGGTTACACTCGCGCTGGGGAAGCTAAGGTAGAAACTCATCCCCAGTGCAAAGCAGAGAGCATGGACTCAGCCTTGTCGCCTCTGACCAAGAAACTCACTTCACAGCCACAGAAGCCAGCAGGGACAATGGCAGCGGCTCCATGCTGGAGGTTTCTGTTTTGTTTGGGGTTTGTTTTTTGTTTTTCGAGACAAGGTTTCTCTGTGTAACAGCTCTAGCTGTCCTAGACTTGATTTGTAGACCAGATTTCGAACTCACGGAGATCCGCCTGCCTCTGCCTCCTGATTAAAGGCGCCTGACATCGCGCCCAGCGTGGCTAGGTTTCTTGCACAGTTCAGACCCACTGCCTAGGGATGGTGGGCTTTGCATTTGTCCATCCTTCCACAGACACACCCACAGGCCAGTCTGGTGCAGGTGCTTGCTCCTCAGCTAAGGCCCTTCTGCAGATGATCCCAGGCTGTGCCAAGTTGACAGTGAAAGCGAACTAGGACAGAGGCCATCCCAGCAATCAACAGAACTCTTCCAGTTCTGACTGGGGGGGCTCCTTCGAGGGCCGTGCACTCCCTCTGGCAGTGAGGAGAATGGCGGTGGGGGCTGGGTTCTCTCCTGTCCTGCTGGTGACCTCCAGTGTTGCCCACACCCCTTTTCTTAGGTCAGGGCCCCAGCAAGAAGGCAGCCAAGCACAAGGCAGCTGAGGTGGCCCTCAAACACCTCAAAGGGGGGAGCATGCTGGAAGCAGCCCTGGAGGACAGCAGGTGAGGGAGGAACAGCCAAGGCACACTAGACGCCCTGCTGAGAACCCAGGCTTCCACACTACCTACCTCGCTCCCTAAGCCTGGTCTGGTGACTCACGGCCACCCTCACCTGGTCCCTTCCTGAGAATTTCCTCTAAAGCTGAGCAGGGTGTTTCTAGGCACCTCAGGGTAATAGCCAGCCCCTTTGATAGGTGGTGGCTGCTCTGGGGCCTGGGGTAGGGTATCGGGGGTGGAGGCCAAGGCTGATAAGTTGGTCCCAGCATGCCCCCTCTCTCTAGTAGGATGGCTTTCCCTCTTCCACACTCAGGTCGGAGCTTGTTGGGTAGGAAGAGACTCTTCTGAGCCTCCTGGCCTAGCCTGGGTCAGCAGAAGCTCCCAGGAGGAAGAGCTGTTGCTGAGGCTCCCTGAGTCTGCAATAGGGGGGAAGGACCGCACACCCTCATTCCCTTCTACGAGGGTGTGGATCCAAGGCCGCCCCTTCCCTCGGGAAGTTCTTTTTCTCTCCTAGACGCTTCACTGCCTGAGGACGCCCCTGTCACTGCTGCAGAAGCTGCTGCCCCTGTCCCATCTGCTGTACTAACCAGGTATCGTGAGTCCCCTGACATCTTGCAGGAAGGTGGGAGGGAGTCCTGGCTTCTAGCCTCATAGCCCTCAGACCCAGGCAGGTCAGCCTGAGAGTAAACACAGAATGGAATGGAATAATTGAAAACTTTGTATTAGCTGGTTGGTAAACTTGAGATAGGAGGTAATTAAAGATTTTTGTTTGTTTTTTTGAGACAGGGTTTCTCTGTGTAGTCCTGGCTGTTCTCGCCTCACTCTGTAGACCAGGCTGGCCTTGAACTCACAGAGAACTGCCTGCCTCTGCCTCCCAAGTGCTGGGATTAAAGGCGTGCACCACCACTGCCCAGAAATTTAAGATGTTTATGTAGCCATGTGAAGGATGTTAGTTTGTTTAAACATCTTTCAGGCTCCATTTATTTTATTTTATTTTATTGGTTTTTTTGAGATAGGGTTTCTCTGTGTAGCCTTGACTATCCTGGACTTGCTATGTAGACCAGGCTGGCCTTGAACTCACAGAGATCCTCCTGCCTCTGCCTCCCGAGTGCTGGGATTAAAGGCGTCAGGCCCCATTTATAAGTTGGACACAACATGTCGTATGTTTGAGAACTGGCTGTGCCTCTGTCGTAGGGATATTGCCAAAGTATTTCCACATCTAAATGTTCCTGGGAACTAGCAGGGCCTCACTTGGTGGGGAGGGAGGGAGCGCGGCTGGATGTTTGGATAGACAGCTGCCTGCCTGGTGAACTGGAAGATGGCAGTGGCTGGCGTGTGATCGTGTTCTCAGCATTGGCCTGGGCCCTTTCTCCTTCAGGAGCCCTCCCATGGAGATGCAGCCCCCTGTCTCTCCTCAGCAGTCTGAGTGCAACCCTGTTGGTGCTCTGCAGGTGTGCCTAATCGTCACTGTGTGTGTTGTCTTCTGAACTAGGGCTGTGAGGCAGGGGTGTGTACCTGGAGGGGGGATGGTCATCCCTCTTCTCACCCAACCGCTGAGGCTCCTGGGTAGAAGCCACGTGACTGCGGAGCCTCTCCTCACTCAGCCTTGGGCTCCCTGCGTCTTCCTTTCAAGGAGCTGGTGGTGCAAAAAGGTTGGCGTTTGCCAGAGTACATGGTGACCCAGGAGTCTGGGCCTGCTCACCGCAAAGAGTTCACCATGACCTGCCGGGTGGAGCGTTTCATTGAGATTGGTAACTGGGACAAAGGGGCCTCACTCCTCTCCCCCACCACACTAATCCCGAGCACAAGGTGGGTACCTGCCTGGCTGCTCTGTCCCAGCTTTCTCTGCTCCACAGCTACTCCCCCCCCCCTTTTCTGACCCACCCACTCCTCAGTTAAAAGCAGCAGGCCTTCAGCTCCCCTACAAGATTAACCTGAAGGCAAAGCACTGGTCTGTTAGGAGTCCCCACATCCAGCAATCCCTTCCCCGCCTCCCTCAGGCAGCGGCACCTCAAAAAAGCTGGCAAAGCGTAATGCAGCAGCTAAAATGCTGCTTCGAGTGCACACGGTACCTCTGGACGCCCGGGACGGCAACGAGGCGGAGCCCGACGAGGATCACTTCTCCATCGTAAGTTAAGTGGCTCCTTGTGTGGACATGGCTGGGGCGCGGGTGGGGGTCCAATTCTCTTCTAGTTTTCCTACCAAACCCCAAGGCTCCTTGAATCCTACGCTCAGCAGCCCCCTCAGCCTGCAAGTAGTTGCGCTCACTGGTGAAAGCTGGCCTAGGGCAAAGCCCCTGTAGGCAACCTTTACTAGGATGGAGGAGACCTGGCCAGTAGGTCAGGTCCCAGAGCATGCCCGATGCTTGGGACCCACAGTCCTAAGCTGCCCTCTCACTCCTATCTCATTAGGGTGTGAGCTCCCGTCTGGATGGACTTCGGAACCGGGGGCCAGGCTGCACCTGGGATTCCCTGCGCAATTCAGTGGGAGAAAAGATCCTATCTCTTCGGAGTGGCTCCATGGGTTCTCTAGGGGCTCTGGGCTCTGCCTGCTGCAGCGTCCTCAGTGAGCTCTCTGAGGAACAGGCTTTCCATGTCAGCTACCTGGATATTGGTATGGCCAGCTGGGAGCCTGGATCGGATCAAGTATAAAGCAGTTGAGAGGTGGGAGATTTAACAGTTTGGTGCCCCCCTCCCCACCACTGCTTCCCTTCTCTCTCTTGGTTTCCAGAGGAACTGAGCCTGAGTGGGCTCTGCCAGTGCCTGGTGGAACTGTCCACCCAGCCAGCCACTGTGTGTCACGGTTCTGCAACTACCAGGGAGGCAGCCCGAGGTGAGGCTGCTCGACGTGCCCTACAGTACCTCAGGATCATGGCGGGTAGCAAGTAGCACCCTGGCTGCAGTGATGGATGCGTCTTTTGCTTCTTGCTCCCTGGGCCCATGCATTCTGGAGCCCTGCAGAGGTGCCATCTCTACCTCTGCCAGCCTGCCAGCCTTGAGACTGAGGAAGGCACAGGCAAGCAGGGAGCCATGAACCACGGGCCCCAGCCCGCACAGAATGACGAATGGAAAGGAAGTTGGAATTCTGTTGGAGTCCAGAATAAACGCTGCTCTTTGGCTCCCTAAACCCTGCTCTCTCTGGCCCTGGGTCTTGAGAGTGTTAGGAATAAATATGGTATGTTTCTTCTTGCTCTGCGCTCCCTGTTGTTTTTGCTTTAGGCAGGGGGCTACGTGCAGTAGCCTTGGGGACCCTTTGAGCACAATGCTTGTTTTACTGAGTGGAGGTGAAGGGGGCTACCGCTACTGCCCTTGGGCTCCCAAACATTCCCTTAAAGTCTTGTCCAAACATGGATTCATTTTATTTGGGGTTACACGTGGCACATGGGGTGACTTTGCATGCAGACATCTTACAGGGGATGATGCTACTTCTTCCCAAAGCGCTGAGGGGCAGCCAGGCTCCAGAACTTTTCTGCTTGGGGACTCAGCTGCTCCTTACTCCAGGACCCCCAGGCATTCCTGCCAAACCTTAGAGAGACTCACCCTTAGTTGGAGCTCCCTCCCTTCCCTCATTCCTCCTCTGCCCTCCATCCTTCCCAGCCTCCTGTTGAAACTCACCTCTGGGGCTGAAACAGGAAGCCTGGGCTCCTACCAGTTCTCTCCCCGGCATGGAGGAGAAAGCGCAAGAGAAACCCAGGAGTCTGGGCATGTTGTGGTGGGTGGGGTCCCTTTTCTTCTTCCTGTGATGAGAGAGTGGCAGGGAGGGTAAAGGACAATGTCTTCCTGGACACTGAAGATGCGGGGTGGGGGGTGGTGTGAGGAGCTTCTAGAGGCAACTTGCACGAGCTGAGAAGCCATTTCCCTCCCACAGAAGTGAGACCTCATGAAGACCCAAGCAGTCCAGGAACATCAAACCCTCAGTTTCAGCTGAGGGGGAAACGATGGCTGGCTGGGTGAGGGCAGCAGGGTGTTCACTCACTGAGAAGACCTGGTCTCCGCCCCGGCTCCCTGGCTCTTCAGTGTGGCCCCAGTCCAGCCGCAGCAGCAGCAGCAGCAGCAGCAGCAGCAGCACAGCAGCCCGCTTGGAATCCATGCTGCCATCTGCTCCCCCACTGGCACACCATCATCCTCTTATACCTGCTGCCCCCCACCCCCACCTCAGCAGCAGCCCGGGGGGAAATCTAGACAGGCATTGGAAATGCATAGCTCTATTAAGAGCCACCTGGGACCCCTCCCTTTTACCCCCCTGGGGACTTTCTGCTCTCAGCTTCCTACCTCCAGCCCAAGCCTGGAGTTACCGACTTTATTAGATGCATAAATCCTGTCTCTAGAGCTCGGGAACCATCATTAATTGCAGGCAGCATGTCAGAGCTAGGCCCTGGGGGAGCCTTACAGGAACCCCCAATCCTTCAACAGGTTGTAGGGCTAGAGCTGCTCTCCTGTCAGGACCCAGCGGGAAGGAACTAGGTGACCCAGCTTGGTGGAGTCAGCCACCCCTGCCTGGGTTGGGCGGTCAGGATCACAGCCCACCCCAATCCAACGCTTCTGGTGGGATTAAATGTGGGGTCGCTGTTCTAAGATTTACCTACGGACAGTTAGGTGAGATACAGGAGATGGTTTCTGGCGCCTTACTGAGCAGAGGTAGACAGGCCCATCCTTCCTACAGAGAGCTGGGGAATAGGCCTCCACAGATGAAACTCTGCTGCCACCTTGTGGCCACTACTCATCACTGCCAGGCCCAACCATTTCTTTTTTCAAGCCTTGTTACCTAGGATGACCTAAGGACGAGTTCTTTGTGGGGTGGAGGGGCTGGGCCCTTACATTGCTCCAGTTCCCTCGGGTCAGCACAGTCTCTGCCTGTCTCTGGTTCTAATATACTACTGGGGCTGGTGACTGGGGTTCTGCTTTAGGGAGAGAGCCCCTCCAGCTCAGGGAAGGATCCTTCCGAGGAGCTCCCCCTCACCTCACAGGTGCCAGCGTGCCATGTCTCAAACCATGTCCAGGTCCTTCCACAGCCATGAGCAAAGCGAGCTACCCACACTCGGCCCTACTTTGCTCAGTGACATATGGGAGCAATAAAATGAACTACTTCCTGATTAAGATTATTTGGATTCCTTTTGTAGAAAAGCAGAGCTGGCATTTTGCAAGTGTCAACCGTGATTACCTCTGCCTTCTTCCCACTCCAGCCTGGGAACTCACCACTTCCCGAGATGTTCCTCGGACATGTTTCTCCTGATGCTGAGCGGGCTGAAGCCTCTTGGCGCCCTCTGTCAGAGGTCTCGGAACCGCTCTCATTCCATGAGGAAAAGCACCTCACATATTTGAGGGCTTGGTTATCCACATCCTTTGCTTGACAGGGAAGCACTTTACTGGAACCAACTTACATTTTTAAACTTCATTGTTTACAGCTAGGCACAGCGGCACATACCTGTGATCCTATCACTCGGGGGCAGAGGCAGGCGGATCACCGGTCTACAAAGTGAGTCCCGGACAGGTAAAATAACACAGAGAAACCCTGTGTATTTACTGACATCTCCCCACAACTGTGGTTCTAGGGATCAAATCCAGGGCCTTATGTACGCTAGGTGAATTCTCTACCACAGAGCGACACCCTCTGTTCTATATTGGGTTTCTTTTTTGTTGTTTTTCAAGATAGGGTTTCTCTCTGTGTGTAGCCCTGGCTGTCTTGGACTTGCTCTGTAGACCAGGCTGGCCTTGAACTCAACAGAGATCCAACTGCCTCTGTCTCCTGAGTGCTGGGATTACACGTATGCACCACAGTGTCTGACTTATATTTTCTTTTTTAATTGTACGTCTGCACACACATGTATTCAAGTGCAGATGTCTGGGGAGGCCAGTCCAGGGTCAGAGCCTCTGGAGTTGGAGTTCCAGTCAGCTGTGAGCCACCTGGCTGTGTGGAGGTGAGAGAACACCTTGCCAGCTCTTTCCTCCTACCATGGGGTCCAGAGATCAAACTCCGGCTTCAGACATGGTAGTGAACCCCTTTACTGCCGAGCCACCACGCCAGCCCCGTATAGCAAGGACGACAACAGTGCTTTTATTTCCAAGCCGGGCGTGGTGGCGCACGCCTTTAATCCCAGCACTCGGGAGGCAGAGGCAGGTGGATTGCTGTGAGTTCGAGGCCAGCCTGGTCTACAAAGTGAGTCCAGGACAGCCAAGCCTACACAGAGGAAACCCTGTCTCGGAAAAAAACAAAAAACAAAAAACAAAAAAACCACAAACAAACAAACAAAGACAGTGCTTCTATTTCCTAAGCACTAAGGAGGCTCTGAGTCTCTCACCAAACACCAACCTGGTCAATCTGTTCTACCTGCTCTGTCTGTTGCCTTTGGTCTGACTCACCGTACCCACTTTCAGTGGTATGCACGGACACAAGAAGGCTCCGTGGCTCACCTGTCCCTCTTCCTCACCCTCTGAGCATTGCCTGCTCTGTGATCTTTCATCTGCTTCTAAACAAAGTGGGCCTAGAACTTCCAGCCTTTTTCCTCCTTTTAATTATGTATGTGTGTGGCGGGTGGGTGTTGTGCAGGTGAGTGCAGTGCCTGTGGAGGCCAGAAGAGGGCAGCAGATTGCTTGGAGCTGGAGTCTGGTGGCTGTGAGCCAACAAACGTATGTGGGAACCACAGCTGGATCCTCTGCCAGCGCAGAGAAGGACTGAGCCACCTCTCCAGCACTTCCTCCTCCTCTCTACAGTAAGCTTGATTCTGTCTTTGTGGGTTTTTTTGAGACACGGTTTCTCTGTACACAGCCTTGGCTGTCCTGGACTCTCTTTGTAGATCAGGCTGGCCTCAAACTCACAGTGATCCCCCTGTCTCTGCCTCCCGAGTGCACCACCACGCCTGGCTTGTCTCTGTGTATCCCCCAGTGTCTTATTGGGAGTAGGATCTTTTCTTCCTTTCAACTGTTGGAAGTGGGTAAGGACAGAACAGAGGAGAGGTTCCTAGTGTGCAGGCAGTCCCGTTCCCCACACATTTTCTCCCACCAGTGCTCCTGTGATGCCTTGTCTTTGAGGTGGTTCACAGATCTGAACATTGTGCCTTCTGTAACACCATGTTCCTTAGAGTAGGCAGACAGGAGAACACACTCTTCCTGTCCTAAGATGTGGAAGGGTGAGGATGGTCAGACATAGAAGCCAGTGGGCCCCATGGATCTGAGTAGGGAAACACCAAACGTACCAGGAATTCTCTTGACAGTTTAATGTTATATTTGCAGCATAAATAAGGCACAGTATACGTCAGGGCAAAGGACGGAGGGAGAAGGTCAGGCTGGGCAGTAACTGCTGAATAGCATGGAGGAAGGAAGGAGGGACGGTTAGGGAGAAGAGCTCAAAGCCCCTGCCTCAGCCCTGCCCCAGGAGGTTGTGAGAGCCTGCTCACAAGGGTCATGCTGAGTTGGGTGGAGGGAAGAGAAGACGGTTTTGTAACAAAACAGCCCGTAGCACTGCACCCTCCCACCTGTCAGGTCTCCCACTGCAGCCTGAGGAGGCCCAGACTGGGTTGAGTTCCTTGCGGATGGAGAGGTATTGCTACATGTCAAAAATATATAGTTGAACAGAGATATATTCATAGATACACATGGCTTTCTTCTCAACAGATATTCTATGAGGATGTCGAAGGCTCTGCTGTGGGAGTGGAGGCTCATCTCCCTGCCTGCAAGAGATGTGTGTGTGTACAGAGAGGAACTGGACAACTAGGGCTCCGGCTGATTCTGTTGTTTGTTTTGAGACAGAGTCTCACAGCATAGCTCTTTAATGGCCTCCCTATGTAGACCAGGCTGGCCTTGAATCTGCCTGCCTCTGCCTCCCAAGTGCTGGGATGAAAGGCGTGCCCCACACTCCTGGTCTCCCTGCTGGTTCTTAATGTCACCAAGAATGCAGAACCAGTAGCCTGTAAGGAAATGGGATAAGTCCTGCCCAGACTAAAGGAAAAAGTTTTAGAGCTAAGACTAGAAGGAAGACCAGCCTAGAGTTTGAGATGAGTAATCTGATGGAAGCTGTTTTAATGAAGTGGAGGAAGAACTGGGGGAAATAAAAAGCCAGTTCTAAGGCAGAAGAGACATTTAAAGTAATCCCTGTCATGCTGGATACTCCCAGCCTGCCTCCAGGGGCTCTTGTGCATTAGTGTGTACCCCTGCACAGCCTGCTTGGTAAGGCTCATCCTCAGGAGGTTGGGGTGGCCAAGAGCACATTTCTAGCATGCTGCAGGTGATGGTGCTGCTGACGTTGCTGAGCCACTGCCCTGAGGAACTAGTTAGTGCTCAGGCTGCTCCACAGCAACACTTCACTCTCCAGAAGCAGGTGAGAGCCTGCCAGCTGCACACACCCAGCAGCCGAGATAGAAACTCACATGGACAAGGACACAGCAACCTTTGCCTGCCCCATCCCCACCAAGGTAATAGTGAGGAGGGGGAATGGTCATTCCTGTGGGGTCACCACGCTGGCGGGAGCCAGGGGATGTGTCTGTGCGCATGCACGTGTACCGACACAAGCAGGGTTTTAAGGAGAACGTCTGGCTGGACTGCGGTGGGGGAGGGCTTTCTGATAGGGTTAGGATCCCACCTGTCCTGTTCCCCACATCTCCCCCTGGTCAAACATGTCTAAACAAAGTAGAAAGAGCTTATACACAAAGGCATGTATGACATTGCTAGAAGACAAGTCTAACTATGATTTTTTCCCCCAAAGGAAATACCTATTTCTTTTTGTGGATACAATATTAATGGAAATGTAATCTGAGGAGGGGAAGAAAGTTATCAAGGGGACAAAGTGGACAGAGTAACCTCAGGAGTTAGCACCTTCAAGGAGCCTCTCAGGAGCCAGGGGAGAAGTGCGTGTGTGTGCTGGGTCGTTCAGGCTGTAGATAATGCAGGTTCCGGTGAGGCACTCCATCTCTCAGGACATGGGTGCTGGGGCAGGTCCTGAGCAGAAGGTAGAGGGGAGGCAGGCAGCAAGGCAAGGCTCTCCAGCACAGCTCCCTTTAGTGTGTGGTCTGGTGTGTACAGCCATGGACAGCAGTGCAGAAAGGAGGAAAGGAGCCACGTTCTTGCTGGTTCTGCCTAGTGCTGGGAGGCTTCTTACCCTTCGCGACTCTGAACACACTGTGCTATGGAGTGGGATCACTCAGTCCTAAGACATCGCGCTTTCAGCTCCTCTCGGTTAGGTAAGGCTCTGAGAAGGGCTCAGTGGACTCATAAAACTACACAGAGCTGGGCAAGGATGAGTTAAAACTGGAGGACACATCCACCCTGACTGATGCATGGACCACAGAAGCCACTAGAGCACTCAGGCCTCTCCCTGACGACCAGAGGGACTGAGATGTCGGAGAAAGAACTCAAGAGCCTCCTATTTTTAGAAAAGGACGAATGATCATACAGAAGTCTCAAATACACATAAATGAACTGAGGAACTGCATACAAGAGGGAACAAAAAAGTGGGTAAGTTGGAGAAGAAAGTCAGAAATATGGAGAGAAAGGTTAGCGAGGGCATTTGAACATGGAAAAGGAATCAAAGAGAAATGATCTAATGAAAACCCTCTTAGGAAAGGAACCCCAAGAGATAAGATCATGCGGTTTTGGGGTGGAGCATAAAGTCGGGACAACAGTATACTCAGACATACGCACATACATATATATGTGTGTGTATACATACATACACACACATATATACACACATACATAAACATGAGCAATGCCTCCAACCAGTTTGGGGTATGCTCAAAAGAGCAGACAGACCTCCAAACCCATGGGGCAGGAGGAGGACCTGAGATCAATTGAAAAAGAATTAGTCAACTTGTTTAATGAAATTATACCACAAAATTTCTTAAATCTAGAGACTGGAATTGATATCCAAATACTAGGAGCATCTAGACCCCACATAGACATGTCCAGAGACCCCTCTCTGACACACCATAATCAGCGTCAAGAAGGGGTTCCTGACTCTGGGGTATTGCTCTGGTTCACATAAACCTGCAGGCTGTGGTCAGGGCTGTGAGCACTGGCAGCAACGATGCAGGTGGCAAAGGTAAGGAGTCCGTGTAAGCAGCTGCTCTGCTCTCACAGTGAAACAGAGCCACGTAGAGGAGCCGGGGGTGCCCCTGCCCCTGCCCCTTCTCCAGCTGCTTCCCTCTGTGCTCCTGGGGGTGCCCTGCGTCACTCAGGTCCCCAACACTAACTCCTGTTATAAAAACAAAGACTGCAGAGAAGCAGACATGAGGGTAACGGAGGTGAAAAAGAACCTCACAGATAGGAGACATGCAACACAGGCACACTGGTAGGGCACATATGAAGTGACTTAAAAAACACTTGACAGGTGGGAGAAGAAAAATAGCCAAGGGTCTGTCAAGGCTCCTCGGGAGCCATAAACTCAACTGTGTTTTAGTGCAAGGCTGCTAGTGGGAAGTCAAGATGATTTTTAAAAGGAGGGGCAGGAGGAAGAGGAAGAGGAGGAACAAAATTCATAAACAGGAGAAAAAAAGATCCCAGGAAACAGCCATCTAAAAAAGTCCTGAGCTCAAAGTATGGCTGTGAGTTTCTAAAGCCAAGTGAAAGCCCTGGAGACGGTAACCTGCCCCTGACCATCTGCTGTGACATTTGCTAGCCTTGTCCCCTCAGGGCTGTCCCTGCTGAGCCCCTGTGGTAGAGGACGGCAAAGGCATCTTCTGGCTCTCACTGGGTGTGGCCTGTTTAGTAACTGGCTCTGAAGACGCAGCAGAGCCTGTCCCTGGATGGGCTCACTAGTCTAAATCATGTAAGGTACAACATTTTCTCATTCCTCTATGACAGTGACTTTTGGAAGACAAAATGAGAAAGGAAGCAGTTATTCTGTATACTGAAGATGGAGGCAGAAAAGAGGACTCGCGGCTTGAGCAGATGGTAGAAGGCGGCTCTAGGACAACGGGGAGGATTCTCTACTCAAGAGCTATTAAAGCTGACCTACCTATCCACAGGCCTCTGGCTCTGGAAGTGCCTGCAGAGCTTGGAGCCAAGGAAAGACAGGGGTAGGGGGTGGTGGTTATTTTTCTCCCTATAACCCACCAAATAAGGGCAGACAACAGCCACAGTCAGCAAACTCACAGACAGGCCACATCCTGATTATACATTTTCCTCTCCTCTCTCCACTCAAAATCCACTCACGACCATGATGCTTCAGAGCCTTGGAGCCTGTGTCATGGAGGATTAAAAACTAGTTGATAGAAATTTCAGGACTAGAGACACCTAGTGGCTGCGCTAGGAACCTGGTGAGAAAAGAGGGGAGTGGGGAGTGACAGACACTGGTGGGCTCAAGACACCTCAGATAGAAACAGGAGGAGGAACAAGAGAACCAAAGAAAACAGCTCCAGTTTAACAGTCAGAGGAGGGCTAGCTACAGACGCTGCACTAGGGACAGGCCGTGACACAGAAGGGATGGGCAGGAGCACAGAGGCCCGAAAATGGTTTTCTATAGACTTTGGCCAGGAAACTCTTGAATCGGTTAATCCAGTTAACGGGATGGAAGGAGTCTTAGACTAGGCTGTTCCTGCTGCCCTGATGGGTGGAGCTGGAGGGTCGGAGGGCGACAGGGAAGCCCAGCTAGATCCTGGCTCTCTCCTTTTCATTGCCACTAACAATAAGGCCACAAGACGAGGTTCCCAAGGCACAGTGGGGAGGCAGGAAAGACCCCACTACTAGACTAAGGAGACAAAATGAGGTACCCAATAGATTTGGAAATGAATAATGATTCAAACTCTCAGAGTTTTTCTTTGTCTGTCTGTCTGTGTTTGTTTTGGTAGCAGGTAGGAATAAGGAGGGAAGCACATGGAGAGGCGGGAGCGCTGCTACTGTGCACATCACATGTGCTACCCTCTCAGTGAGTGAGTGTGCTCACTGTACTTTAGGAACGGGAAGAGATAAATAAGCAGCTACTGGGAGACAAAGTCCTGAGTGCGTGGGGTGGCTGGGGATGGGACAGCAAGTAAAATGCCATCAAATCTAGTCTCCCTTTATCTGGCAGGAAGTGGCATGCTAGTAAGAAATAAGAAGGTAACAGCCACAGCTCAATGGGAGGAGAGGACACTGAGAAATCCCAACCTACAAGTGCAAGGGTAGTGTTAAGAGACAGGCACACATGCATCAGGGCAGGGGTGATTGCTCGGACCATATGGAAAGGCCTTTGGCTGTAGATACATAGAAACCCCACCCTTGCGGGATGATCTATGTGGCTTTGGGGCTCGCGGCCCCTAGTACAGGTGTCAAGCGTACACGATCACGTGGCTGAAGAGAAAAACCCCACATCTGTCCATACTCACAACACACAATATCTTCCTCTCCCATATTGCCAATTCCAAGGCAGGTGGGAGGGCTAAGATGATCTCTCTGGGCTCAGGTGGGCGAGCTCTGGCTGGGGACCTCTCCATCATGGGAGGCATCATCTGCCGGCAGACTGCGACTGTGGGGTCATGATCACATGGGACGGTATGGGCATGCTCAGTTCTGTCCTTTGGCTGGCCATCTGAGTGAGGACTGAGGTGGCCACAGCTTCAGCTGCAGATCGAACACTGAGGCCGTTGCTCGGGGCTGCTGAGCTGTGCTGAATCACTGGGGCTGGAGAGCCCGTTGGCTCTGAGCTTTCCTTGGGGCTTTCTGGCAGGAAGGAGGGCAGACAGTAGAGAGCACGTGGTTGGAAAACAGGACAGAGGCCAGGCGTGGTGGCGCACGCCTTTAATCCCAGCACTCGGGAGGCAGAGGCAGGCGGATCGCTGTGAGTTCAAGGCCAGCCTGGTCTATAAAGTGGAGTCCAGGGCAGTCAAGGCTACACAGAGAAACCCTGTCTCAAAAAAACAAAAACAAAAAACATAACAAAACAAAACAAAAACAAACGGAAAAAAAAAAAAAAAGATAACAGGACAGAGAAATGAAGAGGACTCTCTTTTGTCATAATTATAAAGAACAAAGGAGAACGAACCTCATTGATCTTTTTGGAGAAAACTCCAGAACCCTGACCTCAAGGCATGAATTAATTCTCTTTTCCTTCCATTTTTTAGTTTTTCGAGACAGGGTTTCTCTGTGTAGCCTTGGCTGTCCTGGACTCACTGTGTAGACCAGGCTGGCCTCGAACTCAGAGATCCGCCTGCCTCTGCCTCCCGAGTGCTGGGATTAAAGGTGTGCACCACCACCAGGCAGCTTCTCTTCCATTTCTTTAAAAAAAAATCTCCATTTACGTTGTGTATGCACATGCTTGCATGCATGTGTGGTGTGGACACACGGCCCTTCCTTGTGCTCGCAGAGCTCACGTTTCACTCATTCATCAGGCGTCGATGTGTGAGGGCACTGGACACCTGCCCTTCCCTCACTGACAAGGTCGCACGACCAACGAGTCTCTGAGAGGTAGGGACAATGTCTCATGTCAAGTACCTATATACACGGGATGTCACAAAGTAGTAATAAACACAACCTTGTTGTAATAAGCATGTAGTTTAATGGACTGCCAATTAGAGTTATTGTAAGGACTGAGCAGAAAGCCATGCATTGATTGCATACTGAAGAACACCAGTCCTCACCCTCCGCAGCCCATGGAGAGGGTCTGGAATGGCTGACCTAGGGCGGCTGCCTTCCTTTTGTTTGTGCACCCTGATGTCTCTAATGGAGCACCAGACCTTCACACCCGGCCTGGGCCTTGCACCCTCCACTGGCTGCACAGCTTAAGTCCTTGTTACTGCCAAGACTGTGTGCAAGGCTCCTGATGCTTCTCTACCTACCCTGACACACTACCCACACACAGCCACACAACCTCTTCTATTGTTTGTGTTTGAGGCAGGTCTCACCATGTACCCCTGGCTGGCTTGGAATTCATGACAGAGATGAGCTGGCCTTGAACTTGCTGTAGTCCACCCACCTCTGCCTGGCCTTTCCGTTCTGGAAGCACCATTCCCAGCTACTTTACTTTTCGCTCTTACATTGAGTGTCAGCCACACCCTCACTCAGTTCTTATTTGTTTGTTTTGTTTGGTTTTTCTGAGAAAGGGTCTCTCTATGTAGCCTTGGCTGTTCTGGACTCACTTTGTAGACACAGCAGGCCTCGAACTCACGGAGATCTGTCTGCCTCTGCTCCCCAAGTGCTGGGATTAAAGGTGGGGGCCTTTTACCTACTGAACTATAAACTCTTTGGGGACAGTGATCTAACCTAATCTGTTAATCCTGTTCTGCAGTGTGTGCCTGGCACAGAGCAGGAACTCAGTGAGTACTTGATGAACAAATCAAAATACCCCTAAAGTACACATTAAAATTTAAATAATTCAATAAAGATTCTTAACATTTTTGTCAGAATACATATCTGAAATGATAAAGACAACCAGTGAACTGTAATCCCAGCACTTGGGAGACAGAGGCAGACAGATTTCTGAGTTCAAGGCCAGCCTGGTCTACAGAGACCACCCATGTTTGAGCCAGCTCACAGTCCCTCCAGCTCTGCCACAGAAACTACCACTTTCCTATGCTCCTATGGCTCCTATGACTTCGGTAAGTGACCTATCATGGGAGAAGTGGGAAGACAGTAAACCACTTAATAAAACAGGCCTAAGAAAGACCACCTGCTACTTCTCCCCAGCTATCACAGATAGTTATGATTAACTCTGCATTACTGCCAAAGCTTAGTTTTTTATTTATTTGAAAGAAAGTTTCAGGTAGCTCAGCTTGCCTCAAACTTTGGCTATAATTGAGGAACCTGAACTCCCAATCTTTTTGCTTGCTAGGATTGCAGATGAGAAAAAAAAAATCTTTGTTGTTGTTGTTGTTGTTAGGACTGATTCACCAGAAAGAATGCTTACCAACAGCCTGACTTTGCTTAGGTTATGGATGACTCACCTAGGTAGCCTTGAGTCTTTTTCTGTAGTGCAGTGACGGGGCAGTCTTTATGAGCTAACAGAAGCTGTTTCAACTGAGCCACCTCATTGCGTAGTAATGTGACTTCATTCTGAAGGGGAGGGAAGAAATTAAGATAATTCATTAAAAAAAAAAAAAAAAAAAAAAAAGCACTCAGGAGGCAGAGGCAGGTGGATCACTCTAAGTTCAAGGCCAGCCTGGTCTACAAAGCGGAGTCTAGGACAGCCAGGGCTACACAAAGAAACCCTGACTCGAAAAAGCAAAAAAGCCAAACCAAACCAAACAACAACAAAACCAAAAACAAACAAACAAAAAAAGGCAGGCATGTTGGCACCCGCCTTTAATCTCAGCTGGTCCACAGATTTAAGTTCCAGGACAGTCAGGGCTGTTACACAGAGAAACTCTGACATGGAAACCTAGGGAGAGAACTCACTTTCTTCTCTTGGACTGCTAATGGCTGTGTTACACCAAACATTACAGAAGCCAGGAGCAGTGGTGTACACCTGTAACACCAGCACTTGGGAGGCAGAGGCAGACAGATTGCTGTGAGTTCGAGGCCGGCCTGGTCTGCAAAGCAAGCCCAGGACAGCCAAGGCTACACAGAGAAACCATGTCTCACGGAAAAAAAAAGAAAGAAAGAAAGAAAGAAAGAAAGAAAGAAAGAAAGAAAAGTTGCTGTGGATATGAACAAGATACACTGTATGCATGATGGCATTATCAAAGAAAAAAATCAACACATTTATTTTGTGTGTGTGTGCACATGTGCATATCACAGTGCGCGTGCGAGTAAGTCAGAAAATAATTTGTGCAATCTGAAAATCAAATTTGGGTTGTCAGACTGTTTTTTTGAGACAGGGTTTCTCTGTGTACCCTGGCTGTCCTGGACTCACTTTGTAGACTAGGCTGGCCTCAAACTTACAGAGATCCTCCTGCCTCTGCCTCCTCCCGAGTGCTGGGATTAAAGGCGCACGCCTACCACCGCCTGGTGACCCCTTTTTAAGTTTCCTTTGTTATGTGTGTGTGGGCGGATAGGCACGTGCACACCACACTGCATGTGTGCGGTCTCAGGTACGCTCCTTCTGCCACGTGGGTCCCAAGGGTAGAGCTCACGTTGTCAGGCTTGACGGCAGGAGATTCTGCCTACTGAATCATCTCCTGATCCACGAAAAATACTTTAAACCAAAACAGAAGAAGGGAAAGATTACTCAAGAGAATGCTTGGATTATAATTGTTCTGTTTGTGCTTATGTTTCTGTTTTTTCTTTCTTTTGTTTCTCTTTCTTTTATTAACTAACCTACTGTGGTCGTTTTGAATGAAAATGGCCCCACAGGGAGTAGCACCATTAGGAAGTGTGGCCTTGTTGGAGGACGTGTGTCACTTAGGGTGGGCATTGAAGATTCAGAAGCTCAAGCCAGGCCCAGTGTCTCAGCCGTTTCCCTAGATCCTGTCTGCCTGTGTGCCTCCATGCTTTCCATCATGACAGTAATGGACAAAAGCTCTGAAACCTGTAAGCCAGCATCAATTAAATGCTTTTCTTTTTCCTTTCTTCTTTTTGGTTTTTCGAGACAGGGTTTCTCTGTGTAGCTCTGGCTGTCCTGGACTCACTTTGTAGACCAGGCTGGCTTCGAACTCACAGTGATCCACCTGCCTCTGCCTCCCCAGTGCTGGGATTAAAGGTGTGCGCCACCATGCTTGGCTTAAATGCTTTTCTTTATAAGAATTGCTATCAAAGCTGGGCGTGGTGGTGCACATCTGTAATCCCAGCACTTGAGTTTGAGGCCAGCCTGGTCTACAAAGCAAGTCCAGGACAGGCAAGGCTGCCTAGAGAAACCCTGTCTCGAAAAACAAACAAACAAACAAACACCTAAAACAACAACAAAAAAGCATTGCTGCGGTCTTAATCCTAGCACTCAGAGGGCAGAGGCAGGCACTTTCTGTGAGTTCAAGACCAGTCTTGTGTACAGAGTGAATTCCAGGACATCCAACACTGTCTCAAAACCAAAAAAACAAACAAACAAAAAACCCCAAAACAAAACAAACAAATGAAAAAGCACCGGGTGATAGTGGCGCACACCTTTAATCCCTGCACTTGGGAGGCAGAGGCAGGTGGATCTCTGTGAGTTCGAGGCCAGCCTGGTCTACAACGAGGGTTCCAGGATAGCCAAGGCTACATAGAGAAACCCTGTCTCGAAAAACCAACCAACCAACCAACCAAACCAAAGAGTTGCTGTTCTCACGTGTCTCTTCACAGCAACAGAAACCCTAACTAAGAAACCTGCAGTGCAAGTACACATTTCCATCAGGTGTTCTCTGAGTGCAGTCGGTTGTACTCGTGACTCAAGAGAGCACACCCTGGCGTTTAACCTGCTTCCCGCCACGGAGATGGGTCTATGGCCCCCTCCTGGCCTCTCTCCATTCCTCCGTCGTCGGCGGAGCATTCCGTAAGAGTTACATCCCTGGACCCCAAATGGATCTTTGAATGACTTGTGCTAAGGCAAATCTGGAAGGAGATGGTCTCATTCTCAATTGCTAGGGGAGGAGTTTCAATTCTGACTATTATGGGATTCTTTACCCTTCCTGTCACACTTCCGGATCTAAACTAGTTAAAGAATGCCCGTCCTCTGTTCAAGCCCGACAGTCACCCAGTACCACTCACGCTCAGCTGGATGTTCTGAGAAGTAAGTTCTTCTGCCTTCTTCTCCAGGGAAGACACCCACAGCTTCCGCTTTTGGCGGCACCGGGAGGCTGCAGCTCGGTTTCGCTCTAAAAACCGCTGCCGACGCTCATCGGGATCTTCATCCACCGTGCGCCTGCGCCGTCCCCCAGTGCTAGGGGTGGGCTGGGCGGGAGAGACCTGTTGCCCAGAAAGAAGAATGCTTTTGGTTTTGTTTTTCTTTTCTTTTCTTTTTCGAGACAGGGTTTCTCTGTGTAGTCCTGGCTGTCTTGGAGATGCACCTGCCTCTGCCGCCCAAGTGCTGGGATTAAAGGCGTGAGCACCACTGCCGGGCTCAATAATACCTTTCTCTTCCCCCTTTTCTGCCTTGTCTGGGAGCAGTCTTTCTCAGCAGCCCAGGCAGACCCGAGTTTGGTCCTTGTGCTTGGGCATCCAGAGTGCTGGGGTTCACAGGCTGGAACTTTGAGCTTTGTCGTTTAGAAGAACAGAGAAATACTTGATGGGAAAATAATTTTTTTCCAAATCAAACTTGCGTTAGGTAGATTTGTAAGGCCTGGCAGTCACACCAAGTCCACGGCCTTCTTACGCTGTTTTCCGTCTCCTCCCAGTACCATACGCAGACTTATGTTGGAAACTGATTATTTCTGAGACACAGAACTGAAACTAGGATCACTTGGGAGTGTGTTTTGTTTTTTTGGGGGGATGGGTTGGGAACTGAACCTATGGTTTGAGCTACAATGCTACTGTTTTTGTTGGTTGACGTACACTCACTATGGAGTGAGTAAGTCCAGGGTTTCTCTGTGCAACAGTCCTGGCTGTCCTGGACTCATTTTTGTAGACCAGGCTGGCCTTGAACTCAGTGATCCATGCCTGCCTCTGCCTCCCAGAATGCTGGGATTACAGGTGTGCACAACTGGGCCCAGTTCCTTAAATTTTTATTTAAAAAAAATTATTATTAATTAATTAGTTTATTTATTTAGGTTTTTCAAGACAAGGTTTCTCTGTGTAGCCATGGCTGTCCTAGAACTCACTATATAGACCAGGCTGGTCTCAAACTCACAGTTTCACCTGCTACTGCATCCAGAGTGCTGGGATTAAAGGCGTGTGCCAACACCATGCCCGGCCCCTAGTACTCAGTTGCCTAAAGACAAGAAACTACCAAAACAAAAACAAAAACAAAAAACGTAGTGAGGGTTAGGATAGCCAGGGGTACATAGTGAGGCCACGTACTTTAGGCTATACTGGACTATGTTTCCAGTAGTATCAGGAACCAAGGCATGTTTTACTTACTTAGACTAGGGAATCTCTAACTCACACAGTTAACTAACACCTGCCTGGGTGCTGGTCCTCCAAAGTCCAGCTGGGCGCGGCACACACCTTACATATCAGCAACAAGAGGCTGACGCAGGAGGGTTGTGTGGTCTGAGAGACTCCAGACCACAAACAAGTAAGAAAAGGAAAGAAAAGAGCTCCGCAATGCCTGGCGCTTTACCGTCTCTGGTGCTGGCTGGCTCTGGGGAGTGAGGGGCGCAGAATGGTGGGAAGCCGTAGCTCCCGAGAAGAAAACACAAATGAGAGCTCGTGTTGTTGGCTAAGGCTTAAGGCAGCATATGGCCATGAAATGTCTGGGCATGTGGTGGTAACCGATGGAGCAGGTGGTGACATCAGTAAAAAGGAGACTGGGCAACAAATGGAACACTAGAAACCAATCTCAGGTTGTTGTCACCTGCCCAGTGAAGGCAGTTATGAAAACTGAGGCTGTTCAGGTCCTAAACAACCATATTAAAATGAGACCTCGTTGAGAAGAGATTGGGCAAGTAGATGGGACCTTCTCTGGCTTTAAACATTTATTTTTTTTATTTTTAATTTTTTCACTTCTCTGTGATAAAAAGGGACCATTAGATTGGCAATGAGAAGCTGTGTGTTTCCTTACTTTATAAACGAACCATCTATTTTACGAGCATAACATTATATTGTGTGTACACACACACACACACACACACACACACACACACACACACATCCCCCGCCCCTCCAAACAGGGTCTCTGTGTGTAGCACTGCTGTCCTGGACTCACTGTGTAGACCAGGCCGGCCTCAAACTCACACAGCTCTACCTGCCTCTGCCTATCAAGTGCTGGGATTAAAGTCGCGCATCATCACTGCCTGAACACTTGCACACCAGAAGAAGGTGTGGGGTCCCACGGGACTACAGCTATAGACACGAGTGAGCTGCCATGTTGGTACTGGGAATTTCTCAGCTGCTCAACTGTCTCTCCAGCCCCAGTATCAATATATCCTTATAATGATCCTTATGTTATAGGATCTAATCAGGTGACCGATAACTTTTTTGTTAAGAGTTAGCAGAAGCGAGAGATGCAGCGGCATCCTCTGCAACAGCTCCCCACACCCCAGCTTGTGTGATTTATGTCTACCACAGAGTCGGGTAGATAGAGCATAGTTTGCTTTGCTGTGGTCAACCTACCAAACACATCCAGAGCAGCAGGCACCCAGACAGCCACATTGATTCTTCTCCAGATACAAGAGACAGAGCCAGGGCTACACAATCTGGTTCTCCCGGCAAAAGGCAGCACTGACCTGTGGCTGGGCAGGGGATGGGGCATCGGGGTGCTGGGTGAGGACCTGGTTCTGCTCCGGACGGGCTGACACCATGGTGCTGGCAGTACCCACCACTATGCCACAGCCTCCATTGACTGAAGAGCCTTGGTGGGTCAGCGTGGCTTTTAGTCTCTGTGTGGAAAGATTGTTTAAGAAGGCAAGGGTGAGGCTCTGTCAAGGATAGGAAGGATAAACTTGTATTTTATTACTGACCTTACAGAATTCAGTTTTCTCTTAACAGAGGAACTAAAAGAAAATGCAGGGAGAGACAGTGCCCACCTGCATCCGTAAAGTGCACACTCTGGTTCCCTGGCCCTCATCCTGGGCTCAGCTGTGGGCTGGGGTTTGTGGAAGCCATAGGACCCACATGGAAGCTCTGTCCTGGAGCCTGGCCAGATGCTGGTTACTGCTCTTCAGCACTTGGCCAGCCCCCCTGCCACTCACCCCTCCATCTGTCACCCTGGAACTGAAATGGCAAGTGTTCCATCCAAACAATCTGTGCTGCTTCTTCCTGTGCCATGGCCTATGCCAGGCTAGAGGGGTGGGGCAGGAGACCGAGGAACCAGGGTCTTTTCCAAGCCCCACAGCAGATGTTTTTAGCTACACAAGCCTCAGAAAGTTCCTTTGCTCAGTTTACTTGAATAATCTAGCCTGGCACTACTCCTTTTAGAAGAAGCCCACACTGCCTCAGGATGCGATGCACTCACCATCTTGGCTTCTGATGGCAGAGGGTGGCCAGAGGGAGAGAGGGAGCCACTGCTGTTAACTGGTGGGCCAGGTATGCCGGGAATGTTGGGCACCATGGACACCGGTCGGGCCAGCTGAACCAAGAGAAGGACGAAAACCAGGAGACACGGTAGCATTGTCTTCCTCTAATGCAATGCCTTTGAGACTGGCATGCCGGGGCCTATTCTGTGTAGCCTGCTCACAGGGCATGCAGGGACAGCCTAGGAAACACCTTCCCTAAGGAGTGTCCCAGAGCGAAGGGCTCTCACTCCTCCCCGTTTTCTGTGGGGGAGGTTGGGGTTATGCATCTTCATGCAGGAGAAGCTAGGGCCCAGGGAGGCTGACCAATCAGCAGGTTGGCACATCAACTCCCTGACTACGAGCCAATTGTCCAGATGAGCCTTTGTCTAGCGCTTCCCAGAGCTGCACTGGCAGAGGTTAGTAGAGAGTTTGGGTACACTGACACAGACAACCAAGACAGCCAGGCCCCCGTCTCCCTGGGGGTCCTCTGGTTATGATCGTTACGTGAAAGGAGGTGTGCTGGTAGGTTTGAGTACCTCAACAACAAAGCTCACCGAAATAACAGAAGGCATCTGTACTGGAGGCCCTGGCAGCACAGGCATGGTCTGTCCATTAGCAAGGTGCATGACGAGAGGGAGGGAGCCAGTAGGAGAGCTGCAGGAGACACAGGGGAATATCACAATCTCAACCCTTTGCCTACAACCAGGTAACGTCTGACAGTCTTCTCATTGGGGACAGGTTAGAGCAGCATGGTGACATCTTGACATTCCCTTGAACAGGGAGAACAGAAGGAGAGAAATGGCAGTCTGCCTTCTAGGGCTCGGACAAAAGTGCCTTAGAGCATGTCAGGCCAGCCTGGTCCACCTGAAGAGCCTGGCACGCTGCTGCCGGGGAAAGGGCTCTACCCTGAGCTATATATCCAGCCCCGCAGTCTGGCAACGCTTTATACTTTTCAAATTAATCAAATTCAATAGCTGGGTGCTAACTCCATTAGGAATTTGGGAAGATTAAAATCTCTACCAGCAAATACATGTTTCATTTTAGGAAATAATCTCCATAACTCATTTTCTTGGTATGCGAAAATAAATTCCTGGAGCCAGCTTTGGGAGCATAATCTCAGGAGGCAGAAGCAGGGTGATGGAAAGACTAAATCTCAAGCCAGGCGTGGTGGTGCAGGCCTTTAATCCCAGCACTCGGGAGGCAGAGGCAGGTGGATTGCTGTGAGTTCAAGGCCAACCTGGTCTACAAAGTGAGTACAGGACAGCCAAAGCTACACAGAGAAACCCTGTCTTGGGAAAAGAAAAGAAAAGAATGAAAGACCAAGTCTTGAGACTAAAGAGGTTAAGCGCACTGTCTATTCTTCCAAAGGTCCTGAGTTCAATTCCCAGCAACCACATGGTGGCTCACAACCCTCTATAGTGAGATCTGGTGCCCTCTTCTGGCACAGAGGCATACATGTAGGCAGAATACTGTATAAATAAATGTTAAGGAAAAAAAAAAAAAAAAAAGAAAGCTCAAGTCTCGAAACAACAACAAATCTACGATCAAGAACAACAGAACGGTTTCCGTTTTTATCAAACATTTCAAAATGTTGAACAAGACTGAGAAGGGCTGGAGAGCTGGTTCTGCACAAGCTGCAGAAGGTCAGTCCAGCCAACAGCACCACCCTAGGCCACTCACAAGCCCAGCTCCTAGGGATCTGACCATGCCTCTGACCACTGAGGGCACCTGTACTTATGTGCACATATGCAGGAAGCCACACAGACCTACACATACTTTAAAAATATAATAAAAATAAATCATAAAGAAAGGGAAATTTGGTTTCGCTGTTTTCCCTACTCTCTGAACTTACCCCATCTGCCTGCTGGATGGTGGAGCCTGTGTGATGACAGAGGTTGGGGAAGGGAGGGTTGGATGGAGCGGATCATAGCCTAAGTGGAGAGGCAGGGAGCCAGGGCGGACGATGGTGGGTGTAGGGGTGGAGATCACAACTGGTTTGGAGGCAACTTCCTAGGGAGAAAAGACAACAAATCGCAAAGAGCTTTAAGAACCATGTACAGGGAAATACAGTTGGTAGTTTATTGAAAGAGCATCAGTGACAGATAATCATGACCCAGTGCCGTCATGATCACGCACCGGCACCGCAGCCACGCAGAGGGACGACGGTTTAAGAGATGATGGCTGCACCAAGGAGACAACTGGAGAATCCCTTGAAATCTGGAGATGCTCTGTGCCACACCGCACTACAGTGCCATGTGACTTTTAGGGATTTTCTACACTGGAGATGCTCTGTGCCACACCGCACTACAGTGCCATGTGACTTTTCTACACTATAAATACTCTCATTCTAAATAATGCTGAAGTGTCCTATGACCTCCAACTGAGAAAAAAGAAAGTTTATTGGTGGTGGGACAACCAGTGTTTCCAACAGAATTCTTTTAAACAAGATTGACAGATGCTTAACCAGCTTTTAGCTCAGAAAAAAAAAAAACAATACTTTTTAATTTTAACTAGTTAGGGCCTTTCTTTTCTTTTCTTTTTCCAAGACAGTGTTTTTCTGTGTAGCCCTGGCTGTCCTCGAACTCACAGAGATAATGCCTGCCTCTGCTGGGATTAAAGGCATATGCCACCAAGCCCGGCTTTTTCCTAATAAGTTTAATGTCTTGTGCTGGATAGTTTCCTGTCAATTTGACCCAAGTCATCTGAGAGGAGGTAACCTCAATTGACAGAGTGCCTCCATGAGATCAAGCTGTAGCAAGCCTGTAGAGCATTTTCTTAATTAGTGATTGATGGGGGAGGGCCCAGCCCACTGTGGGTGGGGCCACCCCTGGGCTGGTGGTCCTGAGTTCTATAAAAAAGCAGGCCGAGCAAGCCATGAGGAGCAAGCCAGTAAGCAGCACTCCTCCATGGCCTCTGCATCAGCCTCTGCCTCCAGGTTCCTGTCCTGTGAGTTCCTGTCCTGACTTCCTTGATTTTGAACTGTGAGGCAGAATGTGAGCCAAATAAAGTCTTTCCTCCCCAAGTTGTTTTGGCCATGGCGTTCATCGCAGCAATAGTAGCCCTAAGACATGTCTAATTAATAATCATAGGCGATTAATAGTAAATATTAATAGCCAATATTTTCTACAACAAAATTTATTTGTAGATAAAAGCATCTATTATTAATTACATATCATTATTATGGCAGTTAATTATTTAACCCACTATCATATCAATATAAGACAGAGACATCTGTTAGATTTTTTTTGTTTTGTTTTGCTTCAAGACAGGGTTTCTCTATGTAGTCTTGACTGTCCTGGACTCGAACTCACAGAAATCCACCTGTCTTCTGCCTCCCAAGTGCTGGGATTACAGACATGTGCCACCACCGCCTGGCATACATATATATATATGTATATATGCCTATATATACATATATATATATATATATAATCTTATTTTATTTCATGTGCATTAATGTGAGGGTGTTGGATTCTCTGGAACTGGAATTACAGATAGTTGTGAGCTGCCATGTGGCTGCTGGGGATTGAACCTGGGTCCTCTGGAAGAGCAGTCAGTGTTCTTAACCACTGAGCCATCTCTCCAGCTCCTGTTAGATTTTTAGTATGTCTATACACTGGAGCTGGCAGAAACTATCCCCCTAAGCTATATTTTACCTCCCAGCCCCACATCCCATGCCAATTGCTCTAGTAATTCCTAGCTGGGCTACTTCCCACCCTATATCCCATAATACTTGCACATATTTCTCACCTGGGCCGCTTTCCTCCATCACCGATCCTCTTTGTCTAGTCAACAAAGCCTTAAATTAATAAAAACAGGATGGACACCATTTCCAGCACCCACAAGGCTTCCCTGTGTCCTTTCCTAACTCACACTCTCCCATCATGAGAGGACCACTGTTCTGTTTACCCTGTTTCTCTCTGTCCCCTTGGTGGGATCCTCTGAGACAGCATCTTGCTGTATTGCCCAGGCTAGTCTGAAACTAGCTCCAGTAACCCTCCCCCTCAGCCTCCCCACAGCTGGCACTGCAGGTGTACACCACCAACCACACTGTTCTGAGATCTCCCATTGAGTATTTCTGTATCTTCTTGAACCTCCTGTAAATGGGACCATGTAGTATGTACTTGTGTATCTTTTTATTATTTAGTATTTGTGAAATTTATGCATAATGCCACCCACCCACCCATCATTCCCCCTTTCCCCTCCTCTTTGTGCTGTTCCGGGCTGAGCCACCAGCCTTACACAGGACAGGCAGGAGTTCTGCCACTGAGCCTCACTCCCAGCCTAGCTCAGTCGGTGCACATGCATCATGTTCCACTGGGATGGAACCCAAGGTGTGTGAATTCTAAGCAAGGGCTAACCCTGAGCTACACCACCAGCTCTTATTCCTAGTTGTTTCTCATCTTAGCACGTTTGTGATGTGTTATATGTTTGTGTGTGAGTGTGGGCACCTACATACCACAGCACACATGTGGAGGGTCAGAGGACACCACTGGGCTTCTTCCTCCCCTTCCACCGTGTTTTGAGGCAGAGGCTCGGTTTGCCACTGTGAGTCCCAGGCCACAGAGCCTGCAGGTGTTCCTTCACTCATCCGCACCTGCTGCCTCATAGCCAAGAGCTGTGGTAGCATGTCCACCTGGGTTTGTGGGTTTGCGCTTGGGCTCTCATGCTTGTGCAGCAGGAACTTTTACTCACTAAGCTATTTCTCTCCCTCCCAGACATTTTTTCCCCCTTTGAGACAGAGTTTCTCTGTGTAGCCCTGGCTTTCTTGGAACTCACCTGTACACTACTCTGGCTTTGAAGTAATGGAGGTCCGCCCTATCCCAAGTGCTGGGATTAAAGGCGTGCGCCACCACTGTCTGGCCACCCCACCCACCCACCCACAAGACAGGGCTCCTCTGTGTAGCCTTGGCTGTCCTGGACTCTCTTTTGTAGAATAGGTTAGCCTCCAATTCAAGAGATCCGTCTGCCTCTGCCTCCCTAAGAGTGCTGGGATTAAAGGCGTGCGCCACCACCACCTAGCCAGACACTTTTTAAAAAAATGAATAATATTTGTATGCATGTTCTTACTTATTTCTGTTGGTACACATACAAACTAATCGCTCTTCTATTCAGAGCTGGAAGTGAAACTGATGGATGGCTGAGTATGTGTAGTTTATATACATTACTTAAGTTATTTAATATTCCTTTCAAATAGGGCACAGAGCTATGCACCCATAGTCCTAGCATTTTAAAGAACTAGGCCAGGAGACCGAGTTCAAGTCCAGCCTGGGCTACACAGATGAGACGCTGTCGAGGAAGGAACGGGGACAGAAGGAATGAAAGGGAAAAAGAAAAGAATCGTTTCTCTGAACCTCATTAACCCTTCTCACACCACCTATGATCAAAACCAACGCTTGGGATGACTCCTGAGAGAGCAAGTACCTTCTCCTTCAATGGAGGGGAACAGGGGCTAGATGCAGGGCTGTCAGGGGGTGATGAGTCAACCTCCACTGGCTCTTCCTCCTTGATTTTGATATCTGGTGTAGAAGGCAGAGACATGTCAAGAGGCCCAGCAGCACCCTGATAGGAACAAAAGACAAACAGAGTTCAGGCTCACAATGCTAGTGATGAGATGAGGGCATATGCTGCAAAAAAGTCCAGCTTTTGGCCAAAGCACTGAACTGCAAGTACCAAAAAAATGTGGATTCATGCTTTATATAGACACTGGCCAAGTCACTCTATCTTCTTGGGGCTTTCATTCCTAAAACAAAGATAACACCAGCTGCAAGCAAGTACTTTTAATGCCTGAAAACAAGTAAAATAAATACCACTTAAATCCATACAATTTTCCAGCAAAGTAAAAGACTCTTGAATCAAGTCCCTGTCGATTCCCAGCTAGCGTTTCTGGCCACTGGAAAGCTGCAAACAGCTTCTCTGCCAACCAGAACGCTCGGTCACCCAGTTGTCAAAAGCAACAGAAGACAAACTAGTGACTAAAGCACTACAAACAAGCAGAAAGATCCTTTCTGGGGAACTCGCATGCGAGATGGTGATCAGTCTGTTCAGGGCAGGAGGCTAGAAACACCAGGCCCAGGGTTTGGGAAAAATCAAAGAAAGGAAGGGCGGGTCATCTCATCAATCAAGGAAAGTAGAGCTTGGCCTTAGAAGCAGTACCAGAGAAGGCAGAAGAAAAGAAGTTTCCTGGCAGAAGTGCAACTACCTGACCTAACTAGAGCTGTAAATGGCTTCACAGGGGCAACAACCTGACGCTGCACTGTGACAAGAGGGCCGGCCTTGCAGGTCAGTCTCACGTCAAAGTGTATCCTTTGTTCTCTTCCTATGTCCTAGGCTTCTTGGTGAAAAGGGAGTTTGTTCCTACCATTTCCTTTGCTCCCCCACCCCCGCCCCCATCCCCACACATGGTCCCAACCATGTAGCTTAGGCTGGCCTTGAACTCATAATCTTTTGCCTCCATGTCCCAAGTGCAAGATGGCAGATGTGCACCATCATCTGCTATCTTCACCTCTGGAAGCCTGAGCAGCACACTAAATCCAGTGTACCATGCTAAAGAGGTAGCAGTGATTCTGCTCCATCTCATAAGGGTAAGAAACACCAAAGGGGCTGGAGAGATGGCTCAGCGGTTAGGAGCACTGTCTCCTCTTCCAGAGGTCCTAAGTTCAATTCCCAGCAACCACCGGGTGGCTCACCACCATCTATAACGTGATCTGATGTCCTCTTCTGGCCTGCAAGTATATGTGCAGGCAGAACACTGTATACATAATAATAAATAAATCTTTTAATTTTTTATTTGTTTTTTTTCAAATAAATCTTTTTAAAAAAGAAACAAACACCAAAGGATTTTGTTTCTGCTTCATTTTTTCTACACTGCTAAAATGTCAGAGCAAATTTAGCTCTTTCTGAAATCTCTGAAGACTGCACTGATGGGAAGGCTGCTAAGGAAAAGTTAGTGCCCTTTACAGTTCCCGAGGGCTATCTCCTACAGAAGCTGTGGTTCCGGAGAGTTTCCGGCTCATTAAATACCCTGGAGATGATACTCAACTCTATGTGTGCTTTTCTCCAAGGGGAGGTAAGGACCACCACTGGACAGATCGACAAAAACACTGAAAGATACACACCAAGGGAAGGCCTGGCAAACTATGAACTACTCCCTCAAGTGTCAAGTGAGCTAGCTGTAAGGCAGGAAACTTTAAAATTTTTTCTTTCATATTTTTCTTTACCTTTTTAGTGTGTACATGTGTGCAATCAAGTGTATGCTACATATGCATATGAAAGATGGAGAACCCCTCCTCCACCCCCCCAGACAGGGTTCCCTGTGTAGCCCTGGCTGTCCTGGAACTCGCTCTATAGACTAGGCCGGCCTCGAACTCACAGAGATCTGCCTGCCTCTGTCTCCCGAGTGCTGGGATTAAAGGTGTGTGTCAGTGCCCCTAGCAAATGATTTTCTTTTATTTGTGTGTGTGTGTGTGTGTGTGTGTGTGTGTGTGTACACACAAATGTTTATATGCATGCATATGTACATGCCATGGCCTGTAAGTGGAGGTCAGGACAGGGGTCAGTTCTCTCCTTCCATCCTGGGTTCTGGGACTTGACCTTGGCTCATCCAGCTTATGCCTTTCATTCTCTGAGCCATCTCAGCAACCCTCAACCTCTTCTCATTATTACTGTTTTGAGAGAGGTTCCTGCTAAGTAGCCCAGGCTGTCCTGGGACCCTGAGCTGTCTTCACGCGCTGGGACAGCATTTATGCTCCACCACACCTGACATATCAAACTCTATAGGCAAACTCATGAGAAGTAAGTTCCCTGGGTGAGTGAGATGCAGATAGAGACACCTGCCAACAAACTGATGATCTGAGTCTGATCTCAGGACCCATACACAGAAAGGGGGTAACTGGGGCTGCAGAGATGGCTTAGCAGATTAGAGTGTTTGCTGCTCTTCCAGAGGCCCTGGATTTGATTCCCAGTTCCAACTGGTAGCTTACAACCATTTGTGACTCCAGTTCCAGGGGATCCAATACTCTCTTCTGGCCTCCTTGGACACCAGGCACACTAGTGATACACAAACACACACGCAGCAGGCAAAACAACCACACATACAATTTAAAAATTTAAGTAAGAAGCAAAGGTTGAGCCGGGCGGTGGTGGCGCACGCCTTTAATCCTAGCACTTGGGAGGCAGAGGCAGGCGGATCTCCATGAGTTTGAGGCCAGCCTGGTCTACAAAGCGAGTCCAGGACAGCCAAGGCTACAAAGAGAAACCCTGTCTCAAAAAAACAAAAACAACAACGACGACGATGGCTGGAGAGGTGGCTCAGAGGTTAAGAGCGCTGTCTGCTCTTCCAGAGGTCTTGAGTTCAATTCCTGGCAACCACATGGTGGCTCACAACCATATACAATGAGATCTGGTGCCCTCTCCTGGCCTGCAGGCATACATGCAGGGGAAATACTGTATACATAATAAATAAATAAATCTTAAAAAATTAAAAACAACAACCACAAAAAGTCTGAAAATGGAAATGCAAACACATGCTACTGAGTTTTCCTAATTTCAAAAGTGAGGTTGGGCCGGGAGGGTGGCTTGGGAGTAAAGGGATTCCTGTACAAGTCCAAGGAACTGGTTTGGACTCTCCAGCACTCAAACAAGGGCTAATCATGCAGCAGGAACTTGTAACCCAGCACAACGCTGGTGGGTAGAGACAGGACACTGGAGACTTGCTGGTCAATGACTCGTGCAAGCTTCAGGCTCAGTTTCAGACCCCGTCTCAAAAAAATAAGATGAAGGGGCTGGAGAGATGGCTTAGCAGTTAAGAACAGTTGCTGCTTTTGCAAAGGACCTGAGTTTCAGTCCCAGCACCCACATCAGACAGCTCACAATTTCCTGTAACTCCAGCTCCAGAGGATTTGATGCCCTCTTCTGTGGACACACATAGACTCACCAAAACCCAAAGCAAAACGTGGAGGAGCACCTGAGAAAGGCACCCCAGCACCAGCAGTGGAGGAGCATCTGAGAAAGGCACCCCAGCACCAGCAGTGGAGGAGCACCTGAGAAAGGCACCCCGGCACCAGCACTGGTACTTTACCTTACACTCTTACAATTTAAGTTGAGCGGTGACATCAGTTATGAGTATGCTTATTTATCTGCGCCTGGGGGAACTTTCCTCATGTGCTAACCCTCATGTGAGATCCATGTGTTAATATGTACATCTAGTATACAGATATAATTGCAGGCCTCGTTTTAAGGATTTTACCATTATTTTGAATTATGTCATGTGTGTCTTTTTGTGGGTGTGTGCACCTGTGTACAGATGTCTGTGGACCCACTGGATCTCCTAGAGCTGGGTTACAGGTGGCTGTAAGCTGTCCAGTATGGGTTCTCGGAACTGAATTTGGGTTCTCTGGAAGAGTCATCTCTCTGGCCCTCAAGCCCTGACTTTAACTAGCAGCTGATAACCCTGAATGCTAACTGAGTAAACTGACCTTTCCTCTTCCCTGCCTACTTTGGACAGGGTCTTGCTGTGTTATCCAGACTGGCCAAGGATGTGTGACCTCCTGCTCCTGCCTCATAAGTGCTACATGGGCACACTGCCGGGTAATACACACCCACCTGATCTTTCTGTATTTCTTTCTCCTACAAGCCTCTTACTCCATTGGGATCACTTTCTTTTGATTTTGCTTTTTCAGAACTCTCCTCCTTCTTGTTTGTATGTCTGTCTTTTGAGACAGGGTTTCTCTGTGTAGCCTTGGCTGTCCTGGATTCGATTTGTAGATCAGGCTGGCCTTGAACTCTCGGAGATCTACCTGCCTCTGCCTCCCGAGTGCTGGCATTACAAGTGTGCTGCGCCATGCCTGGCTTTATTTTATTCTGTAATTGAGTCACAAACCTGTGGTGATTATATTGCCTCAGCCTCTTAAGGGTGGCAAATACAGATGTGTGCTAACACACTCAAGTAAAAACAATTTTCTTTAATGCTGTCAGTGGTTCTCAACCTTTCACAGGGGTAGCAGATCAGACATTATGATTTATAACAGTAGCAAAGTTACAGTCATGAAGTAGCAATGAAAAAAATTTTGGGTGTCACTACAGCGTGAGGAACTGTGTTAAAGGGTCACAGCATTAGGAAGGTTGGGAACCACTGTCCTATGTATCAAGTAGTACTAGAAAGCTACTTGAATGCAAAACCACACGTACTGAGACAAAAAAGGGGGGAAATTCAACACATTTGTTGGCTAGGTAACTGAATAAAAATAACACAAAGGAGCCTTTTTTTTTTTTTTTTGGTTTTTCGAGACAGGGTTTCTCTGTGTAGCGTTGGCCATCCTGGACTCACTTCGTAGACCAGGCTGGCCTCGAACTCACAGCGATCCGCCTGCCTCTGCCTCCCGAGTGCTGGGATTAAAGGCGTGAGCCACCATGCCCGGCCCAAAGGAGTCTTTAATCCCAGCATTCAGGAGGCAGAGGCAGGCAGATGTCTACGAATTTGAGGCCAGACAGGACTACACAGCAATGAAACCCTTTCTCAAATAAATAAATAAATCCATCCCCAAACAGTCAGTGTTTAACAGTGGGATTGTCTCTGTCTATGGCTGGGTGGGTGAGCTCAGGCCCTATGGGGATTAGCACTCCACCACGGAGTTACAGGTCTAACATCCTCCTCCACAAAAGGATATTTGGCAAATAAACATCTGAGTGATTCATACTTTTGTTTGGTTGTTTGAGTGTCTTACTCTGTAGCTCAAGCTGACCTGGAATTTACTATTTAGCCCAGTCTGACCTTTAGTCTATTGTAATCCTCTGCCTCAACTTCCCAATTGATATTCTTCAAAATTTTTATTATCATTTAGGTGTACAACATATGAATATTGCACTATAGAACGCCAGAGTGCGTACAGTCTCCCGGAGTGGCTGTGAGCTGCCAGAGTGGGCACTGGGACTGAAGCTGGACCCTTGGCAAGAGCAGTGAGCACTTTCAGCCACTGAGCCCTCTCTCCAGCTCCTCAAGTCATATTCTTTTAGTAAATTCAACATATTCACAAGGGAAACAATAGATTACTAAGGGAACTGCCAGAGAAGTGCCTGGTGGCTGAGTTAAGACCCTCAGCCCATAAGGCCAGAGAACCTGTCTCCAATGCTCAGGTCCCTGGAGCTCATTGGCCAGCAACCCAAACGGAATGAATGCACTCCAGGTTTGGCGAGAGACCCTGCTTCAACATATAAGGTGGACAGAGACAAGGAAGACAGTCAATGTAGATCTCTGGTCTCCACACATGTGAGTAAAGTCAGGGACACAATACATATACTACCATATAGCACACACACAGAAAAATTAATTAATTAAAATATATCACTTAATGCCTCACTGGAGGGTAGGAGATCTGAGTTCTGGTGAAGACAGACCTTTGCTGGTAGATCAGCTAAATCTCTACCTGATGCCAGGTATGATACGGTGGCACATGCTTGTCATCTCAGGCCTCGCATGACAAAGCAAGGGATCCCCGTGGTCTTGAGGTCACCCTGGGCTACACAGTGACAGAAAGGCTATCCCCAGTTAAATGGTGAGGCCTGTCTCAGTCCTGCCCTGAAAGATCAGGACAAGTGACGAGGGTCACTGAGTAATGTCTGACTTGATGGACCTAGGCTCATGATTTGGGATCCTAAATAGTCAAGCAAACTATTTCAAAGCAAAATGAAAATAGTCTAAGTCTTTTTTTAGTCACACTTGCCTTCTTTTCGTCTTCATCTGAAGCTTTCTTAAACTCATGTTCAAAGGAACTGGCCAGCTCGCTGAAGAGGCCCACCTCCTCACAGTTTTTCAGGAAGCGAGTTGGAGTGGGCGTCTGATCTGTCCACATGGGAAGAAAAGGAGAGTATAAGACAAAGAGTGTAATGGGGATCGTATTTTTATTCTTCTATTTGGAAATCAGAGAGTCTGTGTTAGCAAAGGGCTTTTAGGGAATTTTAGTGGATGGATGGTGGTTCTGAGCTACCAGCGGGTGCCTCTGTGTGTTGCCCCGTCTCAAGGCCAGCAGGCGGGCGACAGGACAATGTTTTTTTGTCTCACTGCTATATTTACACCTTTCACTCCAATAAAAACAAAAACCATTCATGAAGTAAAGATTCATGAAACCTCTAGATTTGAAAATTAATTAAGCTGGTGCAGTGGCGCATGCCTGTAATCCCAGCACTCAGGTAGGTGGAGGCAGGCCTAAGTTCAAGACCAGTCTAGTCTACAAAGGGACTCTAGGATAGTCAAGACCTCACAGAGAAACCCTGTCTCAAAAAAAGCAACAACAAAACAAAACAAAAAAAAAAGAAAGAAAGAAAAGAAAAAGGAAAACTAAATGTAAGCATTGTTTCCCTCTAAATGTACATCCTGCTAGGTTTACAGTGAGTATGCAGAAAGCAGGCAGGTGTTAAAGTCTGATAGAAAACAAACTGAGGACCAGACTGCTGAGTTTGCTCAGGCCCTGCCACCTAACAAGGAATGGCAGCCATGTATCACTGAGCTACAGGACTGCTCCTTTCTGAAGCTGTTCTAGACTAGACTAGGGAATAACACAGTCATGTTAGAGTTAGAAAAGGAAACTACAAACAACAGGGCTTATTTCTTAGAGACATGGGCCCAGAGCAAATTCCGGAAACCAGGTTATTTGCCTTAGATTTACTAGTCAGAATATGCCCACAGGGGCTGTGCAAAACTTTTTCTCGACACACTGGCTCTGCCTTTTCTTTTGACTTTTTGGAGAGAAGCCCAGGTTATCCTGGAATTTGCAATCTTCTTGCCACTGCCTCCCAAGTACTGGGATTACAGCAACGTGCCACGGGACCGGCTCCTGTGCTAAGGGAGGAAAGCGTCCCTGTGCAGTGTGGGGATTTCCAGTTAGCTGCACTAAACTTCAGATCTCAGCTCTTCTCTCGCCTTCCCTGCTTTTCTAAAGTTGAACCTTGACCCCTGGGCCTAATTCTATTTTGATGGTTTTCTTTGATGTGCTTATCACCTCAAGGATTCATTTCCTACCCCAAACTACTACTCGGGCAAACAGAATAATGTTTCAATTATATTTTAAGGAAAGACCGAGGGGCTCAAGTTGTCCTTTTTAGCATGGTTAACTGGAAATAGTCCAGTGGGATTCTCCATGGAAACTTTTTTTAAAAAACTTACACAAAAGCTCTTCTGAGTCAGTGTGTTTAGAAAAGTCACTACTGCTTCCTAAAATTCTTCTAAAAGGTTCTCTGGCCTCTTGTTTGGCTAAAGACAAAGCCACTTTCCATCCTAAAGTGAGGCGAGGTGGAATCCTCTTCAGTGAGGAGGGACACTGGATACAGCTCTGGTGGAGCAGGGCAGGCGGCTGAAGCTGGCGGCCTTTGGGAGCTCAGGCCTGAGTCTTGCACATGTCTACACCCTGCTGCCACCCATGCCCATTTCTTGGTGTAATTTTAAAATCTCCCCTGTACTAAGCCAGATTCCTCATCTTCCAGGTGGCCTCTAACCTTCAATGCTCTGCTTCCTGAACAAACAATCTGAAAATATATAACAATGCCTAGTCTGTTCTAATGGTTCCTAAGTATTTATTGAATACTTCTGTTTGCTTTGATGTTACATCCATAAGCTTGGATGCCCATCTGGAGAAGAGATAAGGAGGCCAAATATAAGACATAGGTCTTTCTATAGAGAATGCTTTTTAGTTAAGTAAATAAAACTAATATATGTAGATAGCACCACACTGTGCAAAAATTAAGTGCTTTTTGAGATGTAGAATAAAATTATCATATACATAAAATAAATAGCTGGGAGGTGGTGGCGCACATCTTTAACCCCAGCATTCGGGAGACAGAGGCAGGTGGATTGCTGTGAGTTTGAGGCCAGGCTGGTCTACAAAGTGAGTCCAGGACAGCCAAGGCTACACAGAGAAACCCTGTCTTGGGGAAGAAAAATAAATAAATAAATAAAATATAAAAAAATAAAAATACATTACTAGGATTGTTAGGAAAAATTTCAAACAAGACTTGAGCTAGGCTTTAGAATATTGTTTTGGATTGTACAAAGAAGAGAAACCTTAAGAGCTAAGAAAAAGGGGGCTAGTTGGGCAGTGGTGGTGCACGCCTCTAATCTCAGCACTCGGGAGGCAGAGGCAGGTGAATCTCTGTGAGTTCGAGGTCAGCCTGGTCTACAAAGAGAGTTCAGGACAGCCAAGGCTACACAGAGAAACGCTGTCTTGGGAAAAAAAAAAAAAAAGAAAAGAAAAAGAAGGCTGGAGGGACGGCATAGAGGTTAAGAGCACTGTCTGCTCTTCCAGAGGTCCTGAGTTCAATTCCTAGCAACCCGTGGTAGCTCACAACCATCTATAATGAATCTGATACCCTCCTCTGCCATGCAGGTAGAGCAGTCATATACACAAAATAAATAAATCTTTAAAAGAAGAAAAGAAAGAGCTAAGAAAAATAAGAAGAATAATGCTGGTAAAGACACAGAGAAGGGAGGGAAAGGTCATCTTACATGGGTTAGGAGAAAACCATTTGTTTTGATGAAAAGATTTGTATTTTGTTTTTGGTTTTTCAAGACAGGGTCTCTCTGTGTAGCCTTGGCTGTCCTGGACTCACTTTGTAGACCAGGCTGGCCTCGAACTCACAGGGACCCACCTGCCTCTGCCTCCCGAGTGCTGGGATTAAAGGCGTGTGCCGTCACGCTTGGCAAAAGATTTGTATTTTATACATATAATTTGCATATAAAATTGGGTAAGTACCTTTGGGAGGCAGAGGCAGGTGGATCTCTGCAAGTTTGAGGATAGCCTGGTCTACAAAGTGAGTCCAGGACAGCCAAGGTTATACAAAGAAATCCTGCCATGAAAACAAACAACAAACAAAAAAGAAAGAAAGAAAAATAAAATAAAATAAAATAAAATTGGCTAAGTACCATGAGGCTAGGTTATGGAAAGTCTATAGAGCCAGGTATAAATTCACCCTGAAGAGAACGAACAGTGAGAGACTGTGACCTAGGAGCAGAGCGTGAAGACTAGTTTTCTTTTTTCTTTCCTTTTCCCCAAGACAGGGTTTCTCTGTGTAACAAGAGCCCTGACTGTCTTGGACTCACTTTGTAGAGACTGGGGTAACAGCTGACTGGAGCTTTTTGAAAGTAAGGGTCCCTCTGGCTGGTCTCCTGGCCTCCGCCTCCCGAGTGCTGGGGTTAGAGGCGTGTGCCACCATGAAGACTAGCTTCTGAAGAGCATGCAGGATGGTGCAGAGTGAGCCCAGTAGGGAGGCCAGCGAGGAGCAGAGCATGATGGGAACGACGGCAAGAAGAGGAGGAAAGCTATGGCTGGGACGCTGCTCAAACATCCATGTGTTAAATCCTAGGCCGAGTCCTTGGTGCTCTAGGACCTGTAAGAGCACTAGAAGCGTTTCTCTGAGGGAGCGTGCGCCTTGGGCCACAGGCTCGCTCACTCACACACTCCCCACTATAATGTGCTGCCTCACTCAGGGCCACAAAGTAACACTTGCTATGAACTGAGGATGGTCTTGAGCTCTGGGTTTTCTTGCCTCTGTTCCCCAAGTGCTGAGGTCACAAGCAGGCACCACCACACCCTGCTGAGGCCCTTCTCTACTTACAGGCTGATTGACGGAAGGGCTGCAAAAGAAAGAACTGGAGAGGAACCCAAACAACCCCAGACTGAGAACGCTGGTGTCATCGAGCAGCAGTGAGGAGGGGCTCCTTTAGGAGGCACGTTCAGTCACTAAAATGAAGATCTGATTACAGCCAACTTACCGTGCTGGAATGTATGTGGCAGATCTATGCCGTGCCTCAGCAGCAGATAGACCAGCAGCCTACAGCAGATCTATGCCTCAGCAGCAGGTAGACCAGCAGTCTATAGCAGATCTATACCTCAGCAGCAGGTAGACCCGCAGTCTACAGCAGATCTATGCCTCAGCAGCAGGTAGACCAGCAGTCTATAGCAGATCTATACCTCAGCAGCAGGTAGACCAGCAGTCTATAGCAGATCTATACCTCAGCAGCAGATAGACCAGCAGTCTATAGCAGATCTATACCTCAGCAGCAGATAGACCAGCAGTCTATAGCAGATCTATACCTCAGCAGCAGGTAGACCAGCAGTCTATAGCAGATCTATGCCTCAGCAGCAGGTAGACCAGCAGTCTATAGCAGATCTATACCTCAGCAGCAGGTAGACCAGCAGTCTACAGCAGATCTATGCCTCAGCAGCAGGTAGACCAGCAGTCTATAGCAGATCTATGCCTCAGCAGCAGGTAGACCAGCAGTCTATAGCAGATCTATGCCTCAGCAGCAGGTAGACCAGCAGTCTATAGCAGATCTATGCCTCAGCAGCAGGTAGACCAGCAGTCTATAGCAGATCTATGCCTCAGCAGCAGGTAGACCAGCAGTCTACAGCAGATCTATGCCTCAGCAGCAGGTAGACCAGCAGTCTATAGCAGATCTATACCTCAGCAGCAGGTAGACCAGCAGTCTATAGCAGATCTATACCTCAGCAGCAAATAGACCGGCAGTCTATAGCAGATCTATGCCTCAGCAGCAGGTAGACCAGCAGTCTACAGCAGATCTATGCCTCAGCAGCAGGTAGACCAGCAGTCTATAGCAGATCTATGCCTCAGCAGCAGGTAGAGCCGCAGTCTATAGCAGATCTATGCCTCAGCAGCAGGTAGACCAGCAGTCTACAGCAGATCTATACCTCAGCAGCAGGTAGACCCGCAGTCTACAGCAGATCTATACCTCAGCAGCAGGTAGACCCGCAATCAATAGCAGATCTATGCCTCAGCAGCAGGTAGACCGGCAGTCTATAGCAGATCTATACCTCAGCAGCAGGTAGACCCGCAGTCTATAGCAGATCTATGCCTCAGCAGCAGGTAGACCGGCAGTCTATAGCAGATCTATACCTCAGCAGCAGGTAGACCCGCAGTCTATAGCAGATCTATGCCTCAGCAGCAGGTAGACCGGCAGTCTATAGCAGATCTATACCTCAGCAGCAGGTAGACCGGCAGTCTATAGCAGATCTATGCCTTAGCAGCAGGTAGACCCGCAGTCTACAGCAGATCTATACCTCAGCAGCAGGTAGACCAGCAGTCTATAGCAGATCTATACCTCAGCAGCAGGTAGACCGGCAGTCTATAGCAGATCTATACCTCAGCAGCAGGTAGACCCGCAGTCTATAGCAGATCTATACCTCAGCAGCAGGTAGAGCCGCAGTCTATAGCAGATCTATACCTCAGCAGCAGGTAGACCGGCAGTCTATAGCAGATCTATACCTCAGCAGCAGGTAGACCGGCAGTCTATAGCAGATCTATACCTCAGCAGCAGGTAGACCAGCAGTCTATAGCAGATCTATACCTCAGCAGCAGGTAGACCAGCAGTCTATAGCAGATCTATACCTCAGCAGCAGGTAGACCGGCAGTCTATAGCAGATCTATACCTCAGCAGCAGGTAGAGCCGCAGTCTATAGCAGATCTATACCTCAGCAGCAGGTAGACCAGCAGTCTATAGCAGATCTATACCTCAGCAGCAGGTAGACCAGCAGTCTATAGCAGATCTATGCCTCAGCAGCAGGTAGACCAGCAGTCTATAGCAGATCTATACCTCAGCAGCAGGTAGACCAGCAGTCTATAGCAGATCTATGCCTCAGCAGCAGGTAGACCAGCAGTCTATAGCAGATCTATACCTCAGCAGCAGGTAGACCGGCAGTCCACACAGGAGGGTAAAGTCCCAGGTGTTGCTCTGAGTACTCAAAAACTGAATGAAGAGCAAAGAACATTTTCTCTGCCAAACACAGTGTCACACACTTCTTCTGTTTTGCTTTTCGAGACAGGGTTTCTCTCTCTGTGTAGCCCTGGCTGTCCTGGAAGTCACTCTGCAGACCAGGCTGGCCTCAAACTCAGAGGCCCACCTGTCTCTGCCTCCTAAGCCAGCACACACACCTTAAATCACAGTGTGTGGCACTAGCTGGGCAGTGGTGGCACTTGCCCTTGATCCCAGTTTCCAGGAAGTCAACGAAAGACGATCTCAAATTCAAGGTGCGCCTGAGCTAGTGAGATCCAATCTCAAAGAGGGGCAGATGGCTGGATGGCTCAGTAGTTAAGAGTGCACCCATGGCAGCAGCTCACAGTGGCTGTGGCCCAGCTCCAGGATATCTCACTCCCTCTCTGGCATCTCCAGCAGGGTGTGGTGGTGGCTGTCTTTAGTCCCAGCACTCAGGAGGCACAGGCAAGTAGATCCCTGTGAGTTCCAGGCTAGCCTGGTCTACATATTGAGTTCCAGGCCAGCCAGAGCTATACAGGGAAACCCTGTCTTTAAAAAATAATCTGGGCTGGAGAGATGGCTCAGAGGCTAAGGGCACCTGCTCTTCCAGAGGTCCTGAGTTCAATTCCCAGCAACCACATGGTGGCTCACAACCATCTAGGATGTTATCTGATGCCCTCTTCTATAGATAAAGCACTCACATACGAAAAATAAAATAAATCTTTAAAAAATATTATTGATATTGTCACTGCTCATATCCTTTTCCAGGGATTAATAATCTATAAACTCCAAGAAAAGTGACAAGCCCACACAGTACAGCAGTAGATATTTAATACGCAATGAGTTAATAAGGAGGAGGAGATATACAAGGACAAGGCTTTTTCAAGGTTCTGCCTCCTCTTATAAGTCTAAGGTAACATGTTTGCAAGCAGTAATTAAAATTATAAACTGGCTATATTTATTCATTGATGTAATAGCCATCAACTAAATGCACTCCTGATTAGCTATTAAGCTAAGCCTGTTTGGAACAGGCTAAATTAGAAACTTTTTTAAAAAAGATTATTTATTTATTTTATGTATATGTGCTATGTCTTCATGCACACCAGAAGGCACCAGATCACATTATAGATAGTAGTGAGCCACCATGTGGGTGCTGGGAATTGAACTCAGGACCTCTGGAAGAGTAGCCAGTGCTCTTAACTGCTGAGCCATCTCTCCAGCCCCTATATTAGAAACTCTTATAGTATCAAAAGAAAAAGCCCGCCAGGGTGGTGGGACAGGGCTTTAATCCCAGCATTTGGGAGGCAGAGGCAGGTGGATCTCTATGAGTTCAAGGCCAATCTGGACTACAGAGCAAGTTCCAAGACAGCCAGAGCCGTTACGCTGTTACACAAAGAAACCCTGTTTCAAAAAAGAAAGAAAGAAAGAAAGCCCATTCTTCTCTGCACATCTGTCTAGCTGCAACTGCAAAGTGTACAAAAGAACTACTGCAGAGCTTCGAAACGAGGGCTAAGACTGCTCCTGAGGACAGTACAGACAACATCTGCAACTATAAGAGGTTCCAGGTCACACAACGGATAGGAAAGTCCCAGTGACTAAATGTCCTGTTTGTATTTTGGAAACGCGCCCTCAGTGGTGTCTGGGTTCACAAGGAAGCTGGTTTCTGAACTGATAATCGGCCTGCTAGAGGGAAGCTGACACCCAGTGGCAGAGGTTTGCCTTCTTTTGTTCCCCTCCTCCACTGAGGGTGAGGAAATATGCCAAAGGTCTTCTGACTGTAGCTCTTCCAAAATCTTAGTAGATAGAAGGCAAGGGGAGAACAGACTGACAAAAGTGAAGACAAAATCTCAAAACACCTTTGCTCACAAGCCACAGAGCACAAGCGTACTGTTAAAAATAGAACGGAGCCTTGCAGTAGGAGCAAGGGAGCTGTTAGTGCAGATCACAGAAGGGACTGTGACAGGAGAAGGGCGTACAGCTCCCAGGACATCTGGGCCCTGGACTAATCTTAACTGTTTAGTGACAGCAAAGGACATGGTTTTGGGGACAGCAGATACCTGCCATGATGACTGAGTCAGTTCGGGCTGGGCCAAATTTCAGTGTCATCTCGTGCTTGTGCTTGTGCACTGCCAGGTGGTCCTCATTGGTGAATCTCTGAAATGGAACAGAAACGGAGCTGTGAAAAAGGGAAGGGAGGGCGCCTCCTCCATCCCGTGCTCTTTTAAATGACCTACTAAACAGAAACATGTCGTGATGATGCTGGTCCCTAAAAAGAGGGAATGAAAAAAGAGTAGAAAGAAGAAAAATGATGGAGATTATAGAAGAGATGAAAAATAATGGCACTGATGGCAGGGAAAAGAGGAGAGGAGATCACATCACCAACTGCTTTATACCATCAGGCGCAAACAGGAGTGGACACACTGTTGTTGAGGTGCAGTCTAGGCATGAAAAAAACATTAAGGTAAACTTGTGGGGAACAAGGGTAAAACAATTTTTAATAGTAACAATAAAGAGAGAAGAAGGGAAAGGCTGGGTACTCAGCGGTCATGACGAAAACAGGAAATTTCAGACCGGAGCTCTCTGTGGTGGGGCTGAACTGGAGTATTTTACGAGAGGACTAACAGGGAGATAAATTATGCAGGATTAGGAGAACCATTTAACTTCCTGGCCCCCCACAGTGCTGCAGCAGGCGCCTTTGCGGCTATTTGGCTCACAGTTTTAATGAGCCAGGACAGAACTGTAGCTGACAGAGGCCCAGTGGCCAGCACTAATGGCACACACCAGCCCCATTGGCCAAATGCTGTCTCCCTTCATCAGGCAGTGTGCCTGGGCTCCAACAGCCACAGAGGGGCCAGGAATGCTGCTGGCTGTACAATGACAAATAAAAGTGCAAGGGAAAAAAAAAAAAAAAAGGGTAGAGAGGAGCCTGAGGCAGGATGTCACAGATTTCTGTCCAGGGTAAGGCAAAGTCTGCCCTAGTTTGTGGCTAAGGCGAGCCTACTGCACAACAGGGTCTGTTGCTACTTTTAAAAGGCGGAGGTGAAAAGAGCAGATGAAGAGCAGCAATTCAAAGCCCCTGGAGGCCGCTGGCCCTGTTCTTTCATTAGAACACCCTTGCCACAGAAATGGCCTGGATGCTGCGGGCTCCCACAGCCCCTTAGCAGACCGGCTCTGAAGCATGGTTCTTGTTGTCTTTTTTCTAAAAATAGTGACCGCATAGTCTCTTGTTTTTACTTTCTTTATTAGATATATATGTCTCTAAAAATACTTTGAAAGAATACTAGCCACCAAACACCACACCTGTGGCCCTTCTCCCACAGCCCCTTACAAAACAAATACACACGAGGTGCCCCATCCTAGCTTTCCTAAGGTCAGGTAACAGCATTGAACTGGTCCTGTCTCCCACATTTTACCCAAATCTTAAAAGTTTTTAAAAGTTTACTTTATGTGTACGGGTGTTTTATTTACATATAGGTCTATATACCATGTGCATGCCTGGTGCCCACAGAGGTCAGAAGAGAGTGTTGGATCCTCTGGAACTAGAATTACAGACAGTTGTGAGCTGCCATGGGGGTGCTGGGAATTGAACCCAGGTCCTCTGGAAAAACAGCCAGTGCCCGCATTTTTTTTTTTTTTAAAGATTTATTTATACAGTACTCTGTCTGCATGGTAGAAGAGGGCACCATATCTTACCATAGATGGTTGTGAGCCTTGATGTGGTTGCTGGGAACTGAACTCAGGACCTCTGGAAGAAAACCCAGTGCTCTTAACCTCTGAGCCGTGTCTCCAACCCTGAGCCTGCCTCTTTACCCAGTTTATAACTAAGGCCAACATTAACAACTAAGATCCTTCCAGGTAAAGCATACAGGCTGAAGAACACGGTTCAAATAAAAGAGATTTAGGGTACCGGGCAGGCACAGTGGCTCACACCTGTAATCCCAGCACTCAGGAGGCAGAGGCAGGTGGATCTCTGTGAGTTCGAGGTCAACCTGGTCTACAAAGTGAGTCCAGGACAGCCACGGCTACACAGAGAAACCCTGACTCAAAAAGCAAAACAAAGCAAAAGAGATCTAGGACAAAATGGACATAAAAAGTTCCCTAAAGCAGCTCTGTGCACCAGCTTTTTCAATTATAGATTTGCCCCTAAGGAATGGAATAGAAGAGAAATTGTCTGTTTACTGGGTTACATAAGTCACTCTAAAAAGCTGGGTCTGGCCTGTATTTGAAAAAGAAAATCAGTCAAACCTAGCTGGCAATGGAGAAAACAACATTCTTCTATGGTGGATATGAAGGATACTAGATTAAAGAGGTTTGTAGAAGCCGGGCGTGGCGGCGCACGCCTGTAATCCCAGCACTCAGGAATCAGAGGCAGGTGGATTGCTGTGAGTTCGAGGCCAGCCTGGTCTACAAAGCGAGTCCAGGACAGCCAGGGCTACACAGAGAAACCCTGTTTAAAAAAAAAAAAGAAAAGAAAAGAAATTCTAATGCTGGGGAATCTTCTCAGTAGTTTTTCGTTGTTGTTTTTTGGCTTTTTTGTTTTGTTTTGTTTTTTGTTTTTCTGAGACATGGTTTCTCTGTGTGTAGGCCTGGCTATCCTGGACTCTCTTTGTAGACCAGGCTGATCTTGAACTCATATCAATCTGCCTGCTTCTGCTTCCCAAGTGCTGGGCTTACAGGCGTGCGCCACCACACCCTGCTCTTCTCAGTAGGTAAGAGCACTTGTTCTTGCAAAGTGGGTTCAATTCCCAGTACCCACATGGAAGCTCACCATCAGCTCAGGCACCAGGCATGCATGCATTACACAAATGTGTATGAGGCAAAACACTCATACATACAAAATAGCAAAATAAATAACAAAGAAAGAAATTCTACTACAGAGCAATAAAGAGAGGAAGAATAAAAAAGGCTATTTTCTAGTTTGTCTTGCCAAACTGCTAACATGTTTTTGGACATGAAACGTGTAAGGAAAAAAGTACATGCAAAAACCCTCCCAAATTAGTTTTGTAATCTGCAAACACTTAGGGTATGAAAATGGGAAGATGGAGACAGAATTACAGAATTAGAAAACAGATCGAATGTAATTAGGAAAATATATTAAATGGGACATTCATTCATGACCTTGTTAATAAAAAGGTAACACAGAAGTTAGTCAAAACAATTTTGGGGCCTTTCGATTTCTCCTCCCCCCTCTAATGGGTTAAAAAAAGCCAGCAAAAGATTTTTTTTTCTGTTAGTTTAAGTAAGAAATATTGGGAATGAGCTAGGCACGGTAATATACGCCTATAATCCCAGCACTCAAGAGGCAGAGACAGGTGGATTGCTGTGATTTCGAGGCCAGCCTGGTCTACACAGTGAGTCCAGGACAGCCAGTGATTCACAGAGAAACCCTGTCTCAGGGGGGAAAAAAGAAATATTGAGGATAAAGAGGACAGTATTTAAGGGCAGTTCTTGCTCTTGCAAAGGACCCAGGTTCAGTTCCCAGTACCCACATGTTGTATGATAACCGTCCTTCACTCCTCTTCTGACCTCTGCAGGTACCACCCGTGCACACAGTGCACACATACATGTTATCAAAACATTCATGCACATAAAATATGTAAATATTTTAATTTAATTTAATTTTATTTTTGGTTTTTCGAGACAAGGTTTCTCTGTGTAGCCTTAACTGTCATGGACTTGCTTTGTAGACCAGGCTGGCCTCAAACTCACAGAGATTCGCCAGTCTCTGCCTCTTAAGTGCTGAGATTAAAGATGTGCGCCACCACTGCCAGGCTATCTTTTTAAAATTTTTTCTAGACAGGGTTTCTCTGTGTAGCCTTGGCTGTCCTGAACTTACTTTGTAGACCAGGCTGGCCTCGAACTCACAGCAATCCGCCTGCCTTTACCTCCTTGAGTGCTGGGATTAAAGGTGTGCATCATCATACCTGGCTTAAAATATATAAATATTAATTTTTAAGAAAGACTACTATTAAAAAATAATAGGCATAAAATGCAAGGTGAAGACAGCATCATGAGGGCAATCCTAAACTGGCAGTAGACAGAGAATAGACTCTTCCTTTTTCGTCTTTCTTTTCTTTTTTTTGAAACAAGGAGTATGTAGCTCAGGCTGATTTTGAACTCATAACCTTTTTGCCTTCTGAATCCTGGAACTGTGCGCCACTATACCTGGTTGTTTCTTTTTTCTTTTCTTCATCCCGTTTTTTTGTTTGTTTGTTTGTGTTTTGTTTTGTTTTTTGAGATAGTGTTTCGTTCTTTAGATCAGGCTAGCCTTGAACTCTGTAGTCAAGGCTGGTTTTGAGCTAGCAGCAATCTTCCTGCCTCAGATTCCAAAGTGCTGTGGCTACAAGCTTCACCATTTAACAGCTTTGGCTGTTGTTATTTGTCTGAGACAGGGTCTCTCTATATAGCCCTGGCTGTCCTGGACTTGCTCTGTAGACCAGGATGTCCTTGAATCTAGAGATTCGCGTGCCTCTGCCTCCCATGTGCTGAGATTAAGCCCAGCCAACTCTGGCTATTCTTTTCTTCTTTCTTTCTTTCTTTTTTTTCTTCTTCTGAGACAGGGTTTCTTTGTGTAGCACTGGCTGTTCTGGACAGCCAATAGACCAGGAGGGCCCCTGAACTCAGAGAGATCCATGTGCCTCTGCCTCCCCTGGGATTAAAGGTGAGTGCCACCACCACCACTGGCTTGTTCTTTTCTTTAAAAAAAAAAAAAAAAGATTTATTTTACTGTGTGAGTGTGTGTGTACATGAGCATATGTTTAGAAAAGAACACTGGATTTCTTGAAGCTGGAGTTACAGGTGATTGTGAACTGCCCAATAATGGATTCTGGGAATAATCTTTGGTCTTTTAGGATACAAGAGAACTGGTAACTGCTGAGCCATGTCCAGTCCCCGCCCGCCATGCAGGGGAACATACTCACCTGAGTGTATGTGAAAGTCAGAGGCTAACTTCAGTTATCTTTTTGTTTGTTTGTTTTTCAAGCAGGGTTTCTCTGTGTAACAGCCCTGGCTGACCTGGGCTTGCTGTGTTATAGACCAGGCTGGCCTTGAGCCCACAGAGATCTGTCTGCCTCTGCTCCCAAGTGCTGGGATTAAAGGCGTGAGCCACCACCACCAGCTGGCTTCAATTTTAACTTTTTAAAACTTAGGTGTTAACAGCCAGGCATGGTAGCACATGCCTTTAATCCCAGCACTCAGGAAGCAGAGGCAGGCAGATCGATGTGAGTTCAAAGCCAGCCTGGTCTACAAAGTGAATCTAGGACAGCCAGGGCTACACAGAGAAACCCTGTCTCGAAAACAAAACAAAACAAACAAACACCAAAACCTTAGGTGTAACACAGAAAATGCACAACTCTTTTTTTGTTAAGAGTGAATGAAGTCCTGAATGAATCTTACTGACATGAATACAGTCACGTCAAGGACCCAGTGTCCCAGACTCATGTAAACGGCAAAGCCTTCCCCTGGTCCTGGTACAAGTGTTGATACTGCATTCAGAAAGAACCAAGCACAGCTTTCTCCTGGCAGCCGGCTACAACCTAAGATGCTCCTGGCCATTAGCTGGCCCACTGCCTCTTCCTTAGTCTGTCCATAAGGCTGCTGGTGCGGCTCCCTCAGAGCACACAGCCCAGCTGTTCTGTGTCTCCCTTTTCATGCCACCTTTCCTCAGTCAGGTCAATTCCGAAGTCATGCAGGTCACAGCAGTTTTAAAAAGTATTATTTATTATTACTGCGAGGGACACATATGTACCAGAGTGTGTGTGAGGTTCAACTTTATGAAGGTGGTTTCTCTCCTTCCACCAGTTCTTGGAATTGAATTCGGGTTGCCAGGGTTTGCAGTAAGAACCTTTAGCCACTGAGCCATCTCTCAGGTCTGAAAAGGCATAACATTTTAAGCGTTGTCTCAATGAAATTGTATATAAGTAAACACCGGAGTAAACAACATGCAGATCAAGATATTAAAAACTCTCTTACGCTCTTCTTCCCTTACTTTTTTTTCCTTTTGAGACGGGGTCTGACTATGTAGCTCTGGCTGTCTTAACTTCTCTATGTAGACCAGGCTAGCCCAAACTTGCAGAGAGCCCCTGTCTCTGCCTCCCCAGTACTGGGATTAAGGGCATGTACCATTATGCCTGGCTCCCTTACATTTTAAGTGAAATAATTAAACAAGGTAGTATAGTACCTGTGTGAAGCATATGGTCAGTTAGTCTCCCCTTCCCTTTTTACATATCAAGAAAGAAAGGTATACTAAAAAAAAAAAAAAAGAAGTAAGTTATTTGCAGAATAATTCTAAGTCAGTATTTACAATTTTTTTGCTAACTAGTTTTGCTTAGTTTTCTCAAAGTATTTTGAATAGCATCTCTGAACAGAACTAAAATAAGGCTGACAGAAAGAGACACAAGCCAAACTATGGCCAATGTTTTGCCATTTGGCTGAACCAAAGACAACTATTTTGACATTAGGATTATAGAAGTTCCATGATAAATCCTTGGTAAAACACTTTGATCAATGAATATCTGTGCAATATTCCTTGTCGATTTGCTACATGGTCGTATGTTTTCGTGTGTGTGTGGGGGGGGCACATGTGTGTGCTCATGCGTGCTTGCTCTGTCTGACATTCTAAGAAACACTCTCTTATTCAGCGACATTCCAAGCCCTTATTTTTTCTTTTCTCTGGCTTATTTTTTATTCTCATCGTATTTTTTAAAGATTTATTTATTATTTACATAGTATTCTGACCACATGTCTCTCTGGCTTATTTTTAATTTAAAAGAATTTATTGGGGGCTGGAGAGATGGCTCAAGATTGAGGGCACTGACTACTCCTGAGTAGTCAAGAGTACTCAGAGGTCCTGAGTTCAATTCCCAGCAACCACATGGTGGCTCACAACCACCTATAATGTGATCTGATGCTCTCTTCTGGCCAGCAGGTGTATGTGCAGGCAGAACACTGTGTACATAATAATAAATAAATCTTTAAAAAAAAAAAGGAAAAAGTTAAACTGTTAAAAAAAAGAATTTATTATTGGGGCCGGAGAGATGGCTTAGTTGTTAAGAGCACTGGCTGCTCTTCTAGAGGACCTGGGTTCAATTCCCTGCACCCACAGTGTAGCTCACAGGTGTGTGTAATTCCAGTTCTAGAAGATCCTAAACCCTCATACAGACATACATTCAGGAAAAACACCAATGCATGTGAAATAAAAAAAAATTTTAAGTGTATTATTATTATTATTATTATTATTGGCATCGTGCTACGGCAGATTTGTGGAAGTCAGAGGACAAGTTTGTTAAGTCAGTTTTCTTCTCCCTTTAAATGGGTCCCAGCGTTTCAACACAGGTCATTAGGTGTAAAAAGAAAATTTATCTAATAAACCATCTTGCTATCTACTCCCTCTGTAATCCGATTAAAACTGTTAATCCTCCTGCCTCAGCCTCTTGAATAGATGGAGTTTCAGCCTAACCTGCCCTATTTTAGAAGAGTGAGTAGACTGAGGGGAGAGGACAAGCACGGCTCTTTGAATACACAAACCATCAAGGGGTAATGCAACGAATCCAGTTTATGTTTGTAGTATCTGAAACGTCACTTGTGCTGAAATCTACCTCTTTCTCTCGCGCCTGTGTCTGGTGGCACTGCACGGACAGAACAGCTCTCCTCTACTACAGGATCTGCAGCACGTGGGCGTGCCTTGGTAAAGACAGTGGTCAGAAAGGCTTTGGGAGCCTGAGCGACCAGAGAGCAAGTGCTGAGCGAGCGGTAGAAAGCACAGTGCTCCTCTTTAGGCACGGCTTTGCTGGGGCTTTTCACCGTTGCTGAGTCCATGCCGACAGACAGCGCAAAGGCACGCGGCTTTCATCCTCACTTCAGCCACTCTGAGGCGCCTACTTCCCCCTTCAAGATGCTGCTGTTGCAAAGTGAGTCATACATCCTGCTCTGATTGCTTCATGGCTTCTGAATGAGTCATTTCAAAGGACAGGACTGTTCAACAACTGCAGCAGCAGCAGCAGCAGCTCATGTGTGGCTTTGTGAGGAAGGTAATTTATAGAAGAAAAATAAGGACAGGAAACTTCTTCCCAAAATACTCAACGAGAAAATGGTATCAGGGAACTGAAGGAAGACAAACACGTGCACTAACTGTTCCTGAGGTGAGCTTGCCTGTGGATGGTGGAAGGACTTTCTATTTGAGAAGTCTAGATGACAATAATAAGGAAAAGAATGGCAGCCAAGAGAGCCAGCCCTCTCTACGCACTGGGAACAAGGGTGTGAGCCGCCATTCTGCCGTCCCCTGCTGCCCACTCTCCTCTTAGTGACACCCTGCTATATTTTTCAGTAAAACCTAAGCTAACGTATCCACTACCAAACAGCACCTTGCTGAACTCGATTGCTTGGGGGTATGCAATGGTGAGACAACCGGTCCCAGGAAAACATAATTAGTGTCTTGGCCCCTTCTGAACATTTCTTTTTTGCCTCTTCTATAAAGGCTGAAAAGCTATGTACTCACATTCCCAGTCTCCCACACAGAAAGTCAGTGGGGTAGAATGGAAGGTAGTATTTCTAGACAAGACTTTTTTTTGTTGTCAGTTTGTTTGCTTTTTTTAGAGACAGGGTTTCTCTGTGCAGCCCTGGCTGTCCTGGACTCACTCTGTAGACCAGGCTGGCCTCGAACTCACAGCAATGAGTTCTCTGGCTTCTGCTACAACAATGCTGGACCCTCATAGAGAATCAGATATCCTGCTGCTGCCCTCAGTTGTGGGGATCCTGCAGATATGGATTTGCATGACTGGCTCCTTCATGGGCTCCAGCAGCTCAAAGATGGGTAAGATGTTGGTCCAGCTCAGAGCCCTGCCAGCTTTGCCTCACCTATACCATCAGAGCTGGCTTTGCCGCTGACAAGGAGAGGAACGGGGCCAGTTCTCCAACTCTCTCACGCCAGGAGTCACGGCCCCATTAACTCAGGCCTACTTCAGCCCCACCCCCCACGTGTTGGGATTACAGGCATGGGCCACCTTCCTAGCTGGTTGCTCCCTTCCAAAGGATGGCTCAGTGGTTAAGAGCTCCTTCAGTTCTTGCAGACGACTTGAGTTCAGTCCCCAGCCCTAATGTTTGGCTCTCAACTGGCTTAAAACTCCAGCTTCAGGGGCTCCCATGCCATCTGCTGGCCTCTGAGGGCACTGCACTCATGTGCCCAAACCAACACACATACACATGCAACTAAAGTAACATGATCAAGGGTGTCAGGGATGTCTTCCAGCCTCTCTCGCTGAGGTGCACCTGTGCCCGGTTTCTTTCATATGGTGCCAGTCATACTGGATCTGAGGACCACTCCACTCTGTAAGGCCCTCAGATTAATTACCTCTACAATGAGGACGCTCTTGAACTTCTGATCTCCCTGCCTCCGCCTTCCTGGGCGCTGTGACTATAGCACACGAAATCACTCAGTTTACGTAATGCCTGGAATGGACCTAGGACCTCATGCACGCTAGGTAAGGTAAGCATTCTAACAACTGAGCTGCATTCCCAGCCTTTTGCAATGAAGTCTTGTTATGCTGCCCAAGCTGGTCTGGAAAAGGTAAAATCACGTGATCCTGCTGATCCAGTCTTCCAAGCATCTGTGATTAGAGGCATGTGCTACTGCCATGTTAGTTATAAACTATATTTCTTCCATTTACAAACCAAAAGGATCAAGAGTTCTGGTCTGTGGCCCAGCATCTAAGGAGCTCCGGTCATCACTCCATCCTAACAACAAGAAAAAAGCCCAACGAGTGAAAAGCCAGCAGTTCTTAGCTCTATCGGAGACGTGACATCACAAGGAAACTGCTATCTCCCATTCCTCAAGGCCAGTAAATACAGACGAACACACAAATTGAAACCTACCCACTAAATAGCAGAAACCCATCAGCTAAAGCCCCCGAGAATCACTGCCAGGACAGGAAAACCTGAGCTGTAACTGATGAAGCTACGGGCTCAGTAGGAACAAGTCTGTGTGGTTCCAGGGGGACCCAGGACCAGGAGGGAGCTCAGTGAACACCAGGGAGAAGCTCCCAGCTTCCGACAGGCTGGAGGGTCACAGTTTGTACTGTCACTACTACGCCGCCGCTTCACTTTTTATAATATATTTATTTATTGTTTATTTTCTTGGATTTTGAGACAGGGTTTCTCTCTGTAGCTTTGGCTGTCTTGGACTCACTTTGTAGACCAGGCTGGCCTCAAACTCACAGAGATCCACCTGCCTCTGCCTCCTGAGTGCTGGGATTAAAGGTGTGCGCCAACACACCCGGCTATATATTTATATTTATTTTATGTATATAAGTGTTTTGCCTACGTGTACGTATGAGCATCACCTGGATGTCTGGTGTCATGAGAGGCCAGAACAGGGCATCAGATACTCTGGAACTGAAATTACAAATAGTTGTAAGCTGCCACAGGGGTCCTGGTAACCAAAACAGGATCTTCTGCAAAAGCAGCAAGTGCTCCTTACTGCTGGACCATCTCTCTAGCCCCATGTTGTTACATTTTTTATTACATGTATTTACTGTGTATGTATATGGATGCCACTGCATGTGGCTGTCAAGGGCAGTTTGTGAGAGTGTATTCTTTCATCATGGGCCCCTCAGGGATTGAACACAAACCATCAAGCTTGGCTGAGCCATCCATCCTGTCCCACTTAATGTGGCAAACCCCCAACAAAAGTGAGTTCTAGTGACACTAGCAGGCTGGGGGTCTGGGCTCACCTAAAGACTGAGACCTGATGGCAGTGCTGCCGACCACCCCCTTGCATCACTAAAGGGTATATTTGTCACAAGTCCTTTTATCTGGAACATTGTATCTACTTTTTGTTTTTAAAAGCATTTACTTGTTTTGTGTGGAGGCCTCATGTGGAGGCCAGAGAACAGCATGTAGGCTCTCTAGCATGTGGTTCTGGGGATCAGCTCAGGTTTCAGGCTTGGTGGTGAATGCCTTTCCCACTAAGCCATCTTGCCAGCCCTATGTTGATCCTCCAGTAAAGTCACCAAGCATACTATAAAACAACAACAGCAATACACTTTAAAAACAGGCTTAAGTCCAATAATACAGCCCAAGGAGACAAAGCATTTACTGTCCAAACCTAATAACCTGAGTTTAATCTTCGAGACCACAGTACTGCAGAGCTGACTCTTGAAAGCTGTTCTCTGACATCCACATGCTATGGCACAAGTACCCACACTCACAGGCATCAAACACACAAATAAATAGAAAAACAACAACAAAACATTACTGACTTACCAAGAGCTTTAATGAAAATGATAGACACAAACAGACATTCTAAGAAATAAAGAGTAACACTTAGCTGTATGCGGTGCTAGGGGCCTACAATCCCAGCACATAGGAGGGTCAGAGGTTCAAGATCAGCTTTGGCTACATAGCAAGTTTGAGGTCAGAATGAGGTAAAACAAACAGACAAACAAACAAACAAACAACCCAGGACTGCAAATTGAAAAGGGGGAAAAGACTTGAAAGAAACAGTAGTGCGAGGAAGGAGAGACTGCTTCCCTGTGAAGCAGGGGCACTGTGAAGATCACTTAGCATGGTGGTACCTACTCTCCTGTCTGTTGCGGTGAGAAAACTACCCTGACAAAAACTAATGTAGAGGAGAAAGGGCTTATTTTTTGCATATAGTTCTAGGCTGTGTTCCATCACTGTGGGAAAATCCTAGCAGCTGGAGCTTCAGGCAGCTGGTCACATCCCACCCAAAGTCAAAAGCAGAGAAAATGATGTTTCCAGGCTTAGCGCTCAGCTAGGTCTCTCTACAGTTCAAAGCTCCAAACCCTGGAAAGATTCTGTCTGCTTTCAAATGTATTATTTCATAATTTATGTGTATTAGTGTCATGCTTGCATGTATATATGTGCATCACATGCATGCTTAGTGTTGTGGAGAGCAGAAGATGTTGGAGCCCTCAGAACAGGAGCTACAGATGACTATGAGCTGCAATGACAGTGCTGAGGACCAAACCTGGGTGCTCTCAAACCTGGATGCTCTCAAACCCGGATGCTCTCAAACCTGGGTCCTCTCAAACCCGGATGCTCTCAAACCTGGGTCCTCTCAAACCTGGGTGCTCTCAAACCTGGGTGCTCTCAAACCTGGGTGCTCTCAAACCCGGGTGCTCTCAAACCTGGGTGCTCTCAAACCTGGGTCCTCTCAAACCTGGGTGCTCTCAAACCTGGGTCCTCTCAAACCTGGGTCCTCTCAAACCTGGGTGCTCTCAAACCTGGGTCCTCTCAAACCTGGATGCTCTCAAACCTGGATGCTCTCAAACCCGGGTGCTCTCAAACCCGGGTGCTCTCAAACCCGGGTGCTCTCAAACCCGGGTGCTCTCAAACCTGGATGCTCTCAAACCTGGAAGCTCTCAAACCTGGGTCCTCTCAAACCTGGGTGCTCTCAAACCTGGGTCCTCTCAAACCCGGGTGCTCTCAAACCCGGGTGCTCTCAAACCTGGGTGCTCTCAAACCTGGGTGCTCTCAAACCTGGGTGCTCTCAAACCTGGGTGCTCTCAAACCCGGGTGCTCTCAAACCCGGGTGCTCTCAAACCCGGGTGCTCTCAAACCTGGAAGCTCTCAAACCTGGGTGCTCTCAAACCCGGGTGCTCTAGAAGAGCAGCCAGTGCTGTTTACCACTGAGCTGTCTCTCCAGCCCCAATGACAACCCTTGTTCATGCTGCTCTATTCAGCATAGCAAGGAAATGGAATCAGCAGGTGCCATGGCTATCAACCAGTGAATGGATAATGGAAATACAGTATAGATACACAATGGGATTCGACTATCATGAAGAAAACGGAAATTATGAACTTTGCATAAAAGCAGACAGATCTGGATATTGTTTATTAAGTGAGCATGATAGTCAGAACTGTCGCTTAATGGAGTTTAGAGTCACCATGGGGAAAGATCTCACGCCATGCCTGTGAGGGATTACCTAGAACATGTTAACTCAGATGGAAAGAGCCACTCAATGTGGCTGTACCAGTTCATGGGCTGAGGTCGTAGACTGAATGAAAAAGAGAAAGTCAGCTGGGCGTGGTGGTGCACACCCTTAAACCCAGCAGTTGGGAGGCAGGGACAGTCAGATATTTGAGTTCAAGCCTGGTCTATAGAATGAGTTCCACAACAGCCAGGGCTACACAGAGAAACCCTATCTCAGGAAGAGGGAGAGAGAGCGGGCGCACAGCAATAGTTTTGATCAGCTCTGCTTCCAGGCACCTGTCTCCGTGACCCCTTGCTGCAACAGACTGTAATCTTAGACTGTAATCCAAAACAAACTCTTTCTTCCTTAAACTGCTTTGTTAAGGCATCTGGCACTGCAACAACACAAGTAACTAAGACACTGAAGTAGCCCTGACTTGAGAAGACAGACACTGTATGTGTTTGTTCTCTCATATGTAGACCCTAAACTTTTAATTTACATATTATATCACATATGTAGATATGAATGTACTATATGTTATGAAACTAGAAAAGAAACCACGAAACAGAAGATTTTGAGGAAAAGGAGGAAGCAGAACCTCTAGGGATAAAAAAGACTATAAGGGATGGGGGGAAGGATCAACAAAGAAAAATTACATATGGAAACTACTTAATGAAACACATTACTTTGTGTGCTAATTTACAAAATGAAACAGAAACAACACACACACACACACCAATAAATCAGTGGAAAGAATCAGAAAATACTCTGGGGGCCAGTGAGATGGCTCAGTAGGGAAAGAGGTACTTGCCACCAAGCTTGGTGATCTGAGTTTAATTTCTGAGCTAGGGTTCGAGAGATGGGTCAGTTGACAAAGTGCTCGCCAGGCAAGCTTGAGTTCGGATCCCCAGCACCCACAGAACCCAGGTGTGGCAGCACCTGCCTGTAAATCTCAGAGCTTGGGAGGCAGTGGCAGGTGGATCACAGGAACCTGCTGCAAGTCTAGCCAAAGTAGTGAGGTCCAAACTGGGTGAGAGAACGTCTCCAGCGTTAATTACTTCCACGAAGCCCTCCCCAATCTCAGCAGTTTCTCATTATCTTGCCTTAATAAATATATGTTTGGATGCTGGCGTGGTGGTGCACGCCTTTAATCACAGCACTCGGGAGGCAGAGGCAGGCGGATCGCTGTGAGTTCGAGGCCAGCCTGGTCTACAAAGCGAGTCAAGGACAGCCAAGGCTACACAGAGAAACCCTGTCTTGAAAAACCAAAAATAAATAAATAAATAAATAGATAGATAAATAGATAAATAAATGTATATTTGGGAAAAGAGGAAGAGGGGAAAGGAGGGAGAGACGCAGAGAGTCTGTAGCTCTGGTTCCAGGGAATCTGACACCCTCACACAGACATACAGGCAAAACATCAGTGCACATAAAATAAAAGTAAGTCATTAAAAACAGAAAGTTAAAAACAATAAGCGGACACTAACACCCATCCATCCATATGATAGGCCAAAATCCAAACCCCTTAGTAACAACAAATAGTGATGGAGCTGAGCAGCTGGGACAACAATATTGTACTTTGAGGACAATTTGGTAGCTTTCATATGTGTGTGGGGGGGCGGTGTATGGAGGTCAGAGGTCAACTTTAGGGAGTCCATTTTCTTTCCTAGCATGTGGGACACAGACTATGGCTGGAAGCAAGCACCTTCACCTGCTGAGCCTTCTCAAAGGCTCAGTTTGGCTGTTTCTCAGAAATCTAAACACACTTTTTCTAAATGATCTGTCTCATGATTGTGCTCTTGGATATTTACCTCAGCGAATTATAAATATATGTCCATACAAAGGCCTGTGCATGTTAGAAATCATAACTACATAAACCTGGAAGCAACCATGATGCCCTTCTCTAGGTGAGTGGGTAAGTATGCTGTGATACCCCGAGGCCAGGACATATTCAGTACTACAAAGAAACGAACTACTCAAGGTAAGGAGTGCTATAGAGGAAGTACATGTGTACCCTGGTAAGTGAAAGAAGCTAATCTGAGAAGGTTCCAGGCTGTACGACTCGAACCATATGATACTCTGGAAAAGCAAAGCCATAAAGATAATAAAGAAGAGCAGTGGTGGCAGGAGAGGGAGGGAGGGACGGACAAGCACAGCACAAGGGGGTTTTAGGACAGTGGAACTACTCCATACAATATGACAATGACATAAACAAGTCATTTTACATTTGTTAAAGGCTTGTAGGACGGAGAACATCAGGAGTGAACTCTAATGTAAGTTACAGACTCTGCGATAATGTGTCTGTGTAGTTAATCCTACATAACAGATGTATCAATGTTTAGTATGCTGACGGTGAGGAAGGCTGTCCACTGTGCTGACAGGGCGGTATATGAGGACTCCACTTCCTACTTAATTTTGTATGAACCTAAAATTGTCTTTAAATTTTTTATGAATAGAGTTGAAGATTTAGCTCAGTTGGTACAGCGTTTGTCTGGAATGCAGAGGCCCAATGTTCAATTTCCAGAACAACATAAATTGGATATGGTGTTTCACACCTGTAATCTTTTTGTTGTTGTTGTTTTGGAAAGAGAGTTTCCCTGTGTAGCTCTGGCTGCCCTGAAACTCACTCTACAGACCAGACAGGCTTGCCTCTGCCTCCCAGTGCTGGGATTAATGGCGTGGATGTTGTGTATTTATATATCTTGCCTCAACAAGGTGAGAACTGACTCCCCAAACTGTCCTCTGCCTCCATTAAGTGTGCAACGGCATGTATGTACCACCACACTTACATAACACACACAAAGATAAATAGATGTTATTAATACATAACATATATGTGATCAATTGAATATATCTATATCTATATATATATCTCCTGCCTTATGTGGTAGGACACCCCTGCAATCCCAGCACTTGAGGGACTGAGGCCAAAGTCACACTGTGAATTAGCCTGGGCTACGTGGATTACAGGAAACCCTACCTCAAAAACAAGGAGGACAACAAAGGAAGGAAGGAAGGAAGATCAATATCTGGGTTACACAGTGAACTGCAGGCTAGCCAGGGCTACATAGCAAGACCCTAGCTGAAACAAAGCAACTGAAGCACAGCAGCAAAGCCCTTGACAGAGCTCCCATCATGCCATGCTCTAGCCACTGATTTCCTGCTGCTGCTTCTCCTTTGTTCAGACACAGTATTCATGACCTTCTGTTCATGTGCTAGAAGAAATGGCTTCCCAGAAGGGCTCAGATAAAAGAAAAAACAAAAAACCATTCACCTCTGACAAGCCTGACTACTGTCCACAGAAGAGCCAAATGTGTCCCTGAGGACAACAAAACTAGTCAACAAGGCACAATATGTTCAAACCTTAAAGCACTGCTCTGTCAGGCGCTGCTTGGTGTATGTGTCCACGGTCCTTTCCCTTGGGCCACAATATGTGTGACAGAAGGTACAGCCTCCGCAGGGCCCTCGCTAGCTGTGGGTTCAAATTCATAGGAAGGGAAAAATGCTGAAATACAGCGTCTCCTTCTACAACTGCAACTACCTAGGTAAAACTCAAAGGAAAGACTTAAAAGATAAGAGCAGAATTGACTCTAAGTAATCACTTTTTCCTTTTTCAAAACAACTTACAGGAACTACAGTCTCTCCCTTAACTATAAGGAGCACGCAAGAAGCTGAAGTAAATAGCAAATATCTTAAGTTAAGAACATATACAGTGAAAAAATTCACATGTACAGATTGCTACTCGAGAGACAGACGTCTGTAACCACTTTGGCATTAGATTGTCAACTCCGAGCATGTGCCACAACCAAGATCTTTAGAGCTATCACACTTCTTCTCACTGGGTTTCATTAATTATCAATGACCGTTTGTGGGGACAGGTGAGTTTGGGAGCATTAAAATGGACCCTTTGGGGGCAAGAGAGATAGCTCAGCTCACAGCTTTCTGTAACTCCTCCAGGAGATACACAGCCCTCTTCTGGCCTCATAGAGCATGCTGTAAATGTGGGAAACACCTATAAATATAAAAATTAAAAAAAAAAACTTTTTAAATACAGTCTTCAGAGCTGGGCGTGGCAGTGCACACCTTTAATCCCAGCACCCCGGAGGCAGAGGCAGGCGGATCACTGTGAGTTCAAGGCCAGCCTGGTATACAAAGAGTGTCCAGGACAGCCAAGGCTACACAGAGAGACCCTGTCATGAAAAAAAAAAAAATCAAACAACAACAGCAACAAAACAGATCTCGGGTGCAAATAAGATGGCTCACTGGGCAAGAGTACTTGCTGCCAAGCTCTACAATGAGTTCAATTCCCAGGCCCACAGGGTGGAAGGAGAGAATCAACTCCTAAAAACTGTTCTCTGACCTTCATTATGCACTGTGGTTTACACACACACACACACACACACACACACACACACACACACACACACCAATAAATAAATAATCTTTCTAAGTAGTCTTCCACTATCTGGCCACTGTCTACCTAATAGCCTCCTTTTGTTTTTGTTTTGTTTTGTTTTGTTTTTGTTTTTTGAGACAGGGTCTCTCTGTGTAGCCCTGGCTGTCCTGGACTCACTTTGTAGACCAGGCTGGCCTCAAACTCACAGTGCTCCACCTGCCTCTGCCTTCCCAGTGTTGGGATTAAGCCACTATGCCTGGCATGTGGTAACCTCTTAGGAGACACTTTTATAGGTTTATTTTTGTGTTGTTCTTGTATTTAGGTCATTCCCCCCTCCCTGGCACCCCCAGATACCACACTGGGCATTTTTCCTTCACATGCAGCCGAGGTTGGCCTTGAACTCCTGAGTATGGCTGTGAGCTTCTGTGCTGCTTCCACCTCCTGAGAGCTGAGATCTTTTGGGGGCAGTTGTTGAGACAGAGTTTCTCTGTGTAGCTCTGGCTGTCCTGGCTCTCACCCTGTAGACCAGGCTGGCCTCAAAATCAAGAGATCTGCCTGCCTCTGCCTCCCGACTGCTGGGATCAAAGGCGTGTGCCACCATCACCCAGCGAGTGCTGAGATCGTAAGAGTGTGCCATCAAACAAACAAACAAAACATAAAACAAAAAACAAAACAAAAGCTGGGCACTCAGGAGGCAGAGGCAGGCAGATCTCTGTGAGTTCGTTGCCAGTCTGGTCTACAGAGTGAGTTCCAGAACAGCCAGGGCTATACAGAGAGACCCTGTCTCAAAAAACAGTGTACTGCCATGCCTCTTTATGTAGTTCTGCACTGCTGGAGATCACACCCAGAGCTTCATGAATGCTAGCAAAACACCCAACTACAACCTTAGCTCCTGTCTTGTTTTTGAGACAAAATCTTGCTATGCAGTCCAGGCTGGTCTTGAACTCACAATCCCCCTGCCTCAGCCTCCAGTGCTAGCATTACAGGCATGTACACCAGTGCACTCCTAGCGACACACTCCACTCCCTACACACACGACAGACAGCTCTCATACAACTAATTGGTCTATCAGAAGCACCAAGTAAAATAAAATGGCAGTTTGAGTCACCCAGAGTGATCATTTTGATAGGTTGTGATTGTCAAATGATGCACTCATAGCATTGAAGGCTCTAGTGATATATTTCCTACTATTACATAGAGAATTAATTTAACATGATCCACATTTATAAACTGAATAATTATCAGAATAAAATAAGTGCATATTGAGAGAATTTCCAAGAGAAGCTAAGGACATTCAGACAAAAAATATAGAAACCTTTCCTAACTATTAACCCTGAGATTCCCTTATCTGTACCTCTATACATTTTGTCACAATTACTCTACATAAATATCTTCACATATCTAACTAGCCATTTATTTTCAATAATAATGCAAATAGAATACCTAGTACATTTATGCATCACAGTTTGTAATGCAGAAGGAAAAACAGCTCTGAAGCGATGCTATGATGCCAAAGAAGAGGGAGACGTGATAAGGTAGGGAAGAAATCTGGTATTCAGTATGTAAGATTCTCCATATAATCACATGCCAAAAACACCAACAAACTGATTACTAGAGAGAAAATACATCTCAGTGCAGTGTTACAATACTTCTAATCACCATTACCTACAACTACACAGAAGCAAGTAACCAGATAGCTTCTAGGAGCTCACAGGCTTAAAGCAATGCATGCGCATGAGGAAGTAACCAGCCTAGATAGAATTCGCCAAGGTGACACCCAGTGCTTCTCTGGGCCTATTAGCAAAAGGTGGTGAGGCCATGACTCTTAGACTCTAGTTTTCTAGCTCTGCCTATATATCTAGTTGGTTAAGAATTAGTCTCCCTGCCTATTTTTTATTTGTTTGTTTTTGTTTTGTTTTTCGAGACAGGGTTTCTCTTGGAGTCTTGGTTGTCCTAAACTTGCTTTGTAGACCAGGCTGGCCTCGAACTCACAGAGATCCACCTGCTTCTGTCTCCCAGTGCTGGGATTAAAGATGTGCGCCACCACTGCCCAACTTCATACCTCTTTTTGTGTGTGTGTGTGTGTGTAAGATAGGGTCCCACCGTATAGTCAGGGTTAGGGTGGGTGTCTTTTATTAGGTAGGCAAGGCTGGTCTCACGTTTTAAGCCACAGCCTCTTCCGTGTGTGTGTGTGTGCGTGTGTGTGTGTGCGTGCGTGCGTGTGTGTGTGTGTGTGTGTGTACACATGCATGTGATGTACATGTGTGTATACATGTGTGGAGGACAATGAACAACCTTGAGTATCACTCCTCAGGTGCCACCTATCTTTTATTCCCTTTGGTGACAGAGTCTTCCACTGGGCTAGAATCACCAAGCAGGGTACACTGGCCGACTAGTAAGACTAGAAGCCTGCCTATCGGCACTTGTCTAACACTGGGACTGGATTATAAAACATTCCATCACACCAGACATTTCACATGTGTTCTGAGGATCTGACTCACATCTGTAAACACCAGCACATGCACACACTCACACATGCACAAACATAAACAAATGCACACCCGTGCACACACCTACGTGCACAAGCACCTGTCACAACACAACGAAACAAAACAAAACAAAACAAAAAAATAAGAACAGAAAACTGAAAATGACTGGTAACTGGGGTTCAGGAGGAAGGAGGGAGAGAACAGTGAGTAGGGGATGAATAAGTGGAACACAAGGTAGGGGTGTGTGTGTGTGTGTGTGTGTGTGTGTGTGTGTAAAATATATATATTTATTTATTTATTCCCCTCCCCCCCAAGACAGGCTTTCTCTGTGTAGCAGTGACTGTCCTGGACTTGCTCTATAGACCAGGCTGGCCTCAAACTCACAAAGATCTGCCTGCCTTGCCTCTCAAGTGCTGGGATTAAAGGTGTGCGCCACCACACCCAGTCCCACAAGGGATAATTTCAGGACAATGAAACTATTTGGCATGATATTATAATAAAGAAAGATATGTATCCTTATACACTTGTCAAAATCCACAGAAGGTACACACAGAGTGAACTCTAATGAAAACCATGTACTTTAGTCACTAATAATATATATTTTCTAATCAGTTATCACACATGTGACATATTAATTTAAGATGCTAACTAGAGAAACTGGGATTGAGAAAAAAAGACATATGGGACTCTGTGTACACTCAGTGTTTTCTGCTCATGTACAAAATGCTCTAAAAAATTAAATCTATTACTTAAAAAAAAAAAAAAAAAGAGGGAAACCCTGGTTAATAATGTCCACCCAGCACAGGAACTAATAAGGACCAAAAGAAGAATGCAAAAAAGAAAGAAAAACGATAGCTTGTTTTTATCCCAGAGAGGACAGCAACCAAAGAGCAGAAAAGACGCTTGAGGAAAGGAGGAATGTGAGAACAGCCCTCGCAGAAGGACATCTTATGGAGATTAATGGGTAAACATCAAAAACTTATTTCCCTCGGAGGGGAAAAAAAAAGCCAAGAGGCTTACAAGGGACACTGAGATTCACTGCAGAAAAATCACCACAATTAAGCTTCTGGCTTCCGCCTGCTGCCTGCCCACGTGGTAAGGAACCAGGTTGTCGCTGGAACCTGTGCTGGTGCCAGTCTCTATGGTAGATTGAGCTATTTTTCAGGGAAATCAAGGGATAATTGCTTAGTATCAAAAGATCTGGCCCTTGGGAGGATAACGAGCTGTTCCTTTTGCCCTGGGATGATTTTTTTCTAGAATAGTATAAATGTCTCTTCAAGAAACTGTCTTTTATCAGCAGAGCTGCAATGCTGACCGCCAATCTGCTGAATGCCAAATGGAGCGCTTAGCTTTCTATAGTGACTCAAAGGACAAAGCAAGGCTAGATTTATTCTGCAGCACCACTCAGATTTTTCAAAGGCAAAAAGGAAAGACTCTTTCCTTCTAACACAGGGAGTTATACATTCTGTCTGAGATCTAAAGACAGCTATGCTTGCTCAAAATCTGGCATCATGGATGTGAATAAGGTGTAAACGCTGGAATGGCGGCTGGAAATCTGAGCGTTCAGAACAGAAGCCGGTGCAGCGCTTCAGTCTGCCGGCAGCATCAGCAGCCGCACATGGCTCACGGGACGCCGGGCTGCAATCGAGCCAGCCTCACAAGCCCATTCTCACTGTGTACTTGACAGAACCACCACAAATAATTCAAATTCTTACCCAAGCATAATCTTAGATCGCAAATCTTACTGTACAAAGAAATTTCAAAGTCAAAACACAAAGATACTGCTCTCCAATCTTTTTCTTCATGATATTTCCCGTCTTAAAAATCTTAACTTAAACACGACAATTTTGTTTAGAAAGATTAAAAGCACATTTCCCCTCACAGTTTGTCTCATCTCTTCAAGAGGAAAGCTTTCTTTCAAACACCGTAAGTAAAAAGTGACAGCCGTGAGCTACAGTGGACAGGACAGAGCACCTCTGTGGCTAAACAGACGCAACTGTCAGAAGAGGAAACAAAGTCAGGCTTGAGAGGAAAGACAATCACGTTTTGATTTAAAATATTTTGATCATCTGTAGCAAACAAACAAAGAAAAGGGGAACCATAAATGTAATGAAACCTATTTTAATGTTGTAAGTGTGCATCAGTGTGCAAAGGGGCCTGTGATTAGGAATTACTGCACATAAACACAGGACAAGACTCCCCAGCAACCATACCAAACCTTTCCATAGAAATTAATGGAAAGAGAATACAAAGATGTTTGTTTTATAATAATATTAGCAAAACAATACACGTCCTTGAGCTAAATTTCTACTAGCACTGGCCACTGTAGTTCATTCAAAAAGGCTTGTCATTTGCTAATAAGACGTCAATTAAGCTCAGGATTTTGCCAAACTCCTCCTGAAGGAGCTTTCCTCAAAGTATTGTAAAGTTCAATTAAAAAAACAACAACAACAAATAAACCCTAGTGTGTTAGCGAAGTCACCAGCTAACTTAACTCAGCCCAATCAGAAGCCTGTGAGCAGAGTGTTAACATTTTCTTCTTCAGAAAGGCATAGCTTATTAGCATTTCTTCTCTCTAAAGGAAAAAGCACTCCATAGTCACTGTGTGTAGCCAGTAACAGCATTTTCTCTTGTCACTGTACAAAGCCTGTTAAATATTTACAGCACAGACAGCAATATCTAGTCCTAAGCACCCAGTTGTGAGTTTGAATTTTTTTAGAAATAAATCTATGACAAGTTTTTGCCAGCAAAATGCCAGAAGACTTTACTAACAGCTCCCAGAGGCCCAGCAGGGGCAGAGGGGCAGTTACAGGCCATCTGGTGATTACTTATTATTATTTGTACAGCACTGTTGATGCACACACAGATGTGTTATGAATCTACGCACAGAGAGCCCCTAACAAGGGCTCAGACAGAATGTTGACTGCTGAGCAAGTCAATAAGCATTAACCAGAAAGACAGAGAACACTAGCTCTTTCTTTTTTAGTGTGCCAAGCTAGCTGGAAGATCGTCTGATTAAAGAGTGGCAAGTTCTTACAGTGAGACAGCACCCAGCCAGTCAAGACCCTGCAACGCACGGCTCTGCCATGGTGGCAAAGTGAGATGAGCGAGGAAAGAGACCATCAGATCCAGACGGCGTTTCTCAGCTCGTCAGTTTGTTGTTGTTTTTAAAGTAATGAACAAATAAATAGATGGTAAAACAAGTGGGTGTGGGGTGGAGTTTAGGCTTCGGAAAAACTACTAAAACAGGAAGACACAGGATTTCATTTTACCAGGAATGTTCCGAAGACAATTCCAATGCTCCCATTTTTTTAAGTGTTCAGTTGTATGTATGCAGGAAAAATAAGTGAATAAATGAAAATTTTCACTTTAATTTCCTGATTATAGCTCTTGGTTTTTGTGTGGTTGGTTGGTGGGGGTGGGGACAATAAATAACAACACAAAGAGCTAAAATTAACCAATCACATGGTTAGTGAGAATGTGAAGAGATCAGATCTGACATTAGGAAACCAGAGTTTAATTCCTTGCTCTTAATTCCTGTGGGCATTTTAAAATCCTAGTCCCAATTCTGTGCACAATACATGACTGTGGCCCAGTCCCATCATAGGTTACATAAAACCACAAAAGTCTCAAAAGCAGGCTGGAAATTATCACAAAATCAACACTTTACAAAAAATAAGGTTAACATTTGGCCTAATTGTGCAAAATGCAGTGTCTTTTCAGCACCTGACAGCATCCAGTCACTCTTACCAGATGGGAACTAAATGAATTATTGAATGAAATAGATGAATTATTAAATGAAATTCTGAGTTTAAAAACAGCTCTTAGCAGGGGTAAGAAAGGAGAGCTTACTTGTTTGCCTGACATTGCCTTCGCCTGCCACACCATGTAAACACAGCATACACCAGTACTATGGCACTGGCCTACTAACCCATTTCTTCCCTGGTTATTTTTCAATTCATGATGCTCCCTGAACATAAAGAATGAGTAATCAACATCAAGTCACTCTTTTTTGCTTTTCTTTTGTGCTCTTGCCAGATAATAGGGAAACTTGCCAGAGGGATGGAATCAAAGATCTAGAGTCCCCATAGTACCAGTATGGCCTTTTTAACAGGATAACAGAAATCATCTATAGATTTGTGTTATATAGACAGTAAAACATATACCTTTGTAGCATGGCAGCGTTTAACCAATCATAGGAGCTATTTGTTGCCTCATATATTACAGAGCAATAGAGATTTAAGGGCTGATGCTTATGGAGGCAAAAGATACAAAGCAATAAACAGCTTTGGAGGTTGGTTAAATGCCAAGTGGAGCCAGTGCTGCACATAAACATCATTTCTACTATGACAAAATGTGGAGGCACAAGAAGCTGCTCTCAATCCCACTAAAACAACAGGATGCCACTGTTCTGTCCCCCTCTCTCCCTCCCTCCTCCTCTCTCTCTCTCTCAGTCTCATTTAACCCAGGCTGACCTCAAACTTTCCATATAACTGACCTGGAGTCTGTGCCTCTAGGAGAAAAGAAGAGCTCAGAGTAAACACCTAGGGCTACACTGGACAGAGAGATGATCATTTCCCTTAAAGGATAGGACTGTTAAGCATAGCTACAACAGAACCGTTTCTCAGTGGTTGACAATGAAATACCGTCCTCAGGACAAACGTCCTGCCCTACACAATGAACAGATATGACCAGCTTCTCCTTGAAGATTTGATGACGATATCTGTAATTTCTACTTAAACCTGCATAATTTGCTCTGCAAACCAGCGTATGCTCCTGAGAAGATAACATAGCAGTACGGGATCTGTTGATCCCTTGGTAATAAATGCTGGCATACCCCAATGGTACGTGCCTGGTGAGCAAGCACGAAGGTCTGAGCTTGGTCCCTGGCACCCACATGAACCCAGCTGTAGCGGCTCTCACTTCTAAGTCCAAAGCTGAGGAGTCAGAGACACGCACATCCCAGGGTTCTCTGGCCAGGCAGCCAGCCTAGCTCAATCAGCAAACTCCAGGCGCCAGTGAGAGATCCTCTATCAGGCTGTTGAAGACACAAATTCGAAGTGGCTGCGACTGCATGGTCAAGATCTGCACAAGATCAAGCCGCCCAAAGTTCCAGCGTGGACAGGGGAAGTGCCGCATGAAGCTCCACTCCTGGCTGAGGAGCTACTGGCAAGTGCCGGCTGCTGGGGTGGAAACAACCAGTGTTCTTAGGGACGTGGCCCTGAAAGGCTACCCACGCTTTAGCAGATAGGCCTACACCACGAATACAGAGAACAGTGAGCAGATGCAGGAGATTCGAGGAGGAAAAAGAGCATTTAAAGTTAGGAGGAGGGAGGGGCAGGGAGGAGGTGGAAGGAAGAGAAACGAAGGACAGAACTGAACAAAATACACTACATGTATTGTAAAATTATCAACATAAAAATAACACGATGGCTGATGGCTGATCTCCTCCCTCCATATGCACATATACACACATACATCTGCACGTTTGCACGCACACAGGCATGCGCTCTCTCTCTCTCTCTCTCTCTCTCTCTCTCTCTCTCTCTCTCTCACACGCACGCACGCACGCACGCACGCACGCACACACACAGGAAATGGGCAGAAGTGACTAAAAAGTAAGATATATAGCTGCACATCTCAAGTTTAGTGTTTCTGATAATAGCATCATATGTATCCATTCTACTGGCTTTATAATAGACAAAGTAAAAGTGGTGCCCCAAAAGATTAAAAACTTACAGAACTAAGCAAGATATGATGGTATTTAATTATACTCCCAGTTGCTTGGGAGGCTGAGGCAAGAGATCACCTGAGTCCAGGAGTTTTGCATTAGCAATATAATGAAGACCATCTTAGATAGTTTTTTCCCCAAGCCAGGCATGGTGGTGCACATCTTTAATCCCGGCACTCAGGAGGCAGAGGCAGGGGGATCTCTGCTGGTTTGAGGCACCTTGGTCTATAGAGTGAGTCCAAGACAGTCAAGACTACACAGAGAAACCCTGTTTCGAAGAAATAAAAAAGATTTTTTTTTTCTTACAAGATTGTCTAGATGCTTTAACAAAGGCGGAGCCTCCCGAGTGCTGGGATTAGAGGCGTACTCCACTACTGTCTGGCTCGTTACAACCTTGTTAGGGTTTGTTTCTTTGTTTGTTTTCGAAACAGGGTTTCTCTGTGTAGCCCTGGCTGTCCTAGACTCACTCTGTAGACCAGTCTGGCCTCGAACTCACAGCAATCCTCCTGCCTCTGCCTCCCAAGTGCTGGGATTAAAGGCGTGCGCCACCATGCCCGGCATGTTTTTTCTTTTTTTTAAATTAAGATTTATTTATTTATTTAATGCATATGAGTGCTTTACCTGCAGGCCAGAAGTGGGCTTCAGATCTCATTACAGACGGTTGTGAGCCACCATGTGTTGCTGGGAATGGAACTCAGGGCCTCTGCAAGAGCAGCCAGTGCTATTAACTGCTGAACCAGGGTCTCAAGAATGCTAGGCTCTGACACAAAGCTGCATTTCAGGACTTTTATTTTTTGAGACAGGATTTCAAAAAGTTGCTTGGGCTGTCCTTGAACTTGTGATCCTCTTTTCTTAGTTTACCAGTTGACTGGGATTATGGGTATATTTAAGTGCCCTGGGCTAATAACTGCTCCAAAAGCCCACACAACTTTACTTACTTAGGCCTCTGTCAAAAGGGTGTCTGGGAGACTGTTGCTGTAACAACCCAACCCACTCTCAGGAGGCAGCTCACCTCAACGAATGACTGCTTGTTCCACATTCCATAGAGAGGTTTTAGCAAGAATATTCTTTTCCCCAAGTTATCTTTCATGAGGGTGATGAGGCCTCAAGAGAAATAGTCTCAAGAGGACAACAGGAATGAGAGGGCTAAAAGCTAATCACCTGTCTTTCCACACAAGAATGCAGACAGCACAAACTTCAGCAGCCTTTTTGTAAGTACATGTATTTAGAGCTCAGCTGTGGCACACCAGACTATTGGGAAGTAGATCATGAACACAACCCAAAAATAACAGCCATTAAAAACCTAGCAACCAAACATGTTTACGTACCCACTGAAAGCCTGGGGGCTCTGACTATATAGTGGAGGGGATAATCCACTAGTCTATTTTAGGTAAATTTTCCTTTCACCTTCCCTTACTACTGAACTACAGGGTGATTTCTGAGTTTAAAGATGCATATGATAGAATCTGCAAGAGGAACAGATGCAGAAACAAAGCAGAGCTCCCAGAGTTCTCTTTGGTGCTTTTTTTAAAGCTGAAGACTGAACCAGGAGTCTCGTACAAATGTTTGCACGTGTAGCTCTATTGAGCTAAATATCCAAACTATTTAAAAGAATTTTTAAAAAATCTTACATGTATGAATGTTTTGTCTGTACATGTTTGTGCTCTACATGCATACAGTTTCTGTGAAGTCAGAAGAGGGCGCTGGAAGCCCTGGAATTGCAGTTAAGAGATGGTTGTGAGCTGCTGTAAGGGCACTCGGAATTAAAGCTGGGTCCTCTCCAAGATCAACGGTGCTTTTAGCCTCTGAGCCAACTCTTCCTCCTTACCGCTGCGTTTTGAGACCTGGCTAACGACAGGTCTTCCAGAGGTTATCATGGCTCCGTCCTGGGAGCAGTTTTTGTTTCTACCACTTTCGGAAGAAATAACTGAGTCAATTAACAAGTAGAATACAAGTAATTCAAAGGCCTCTGACTGGTTCCAAAATGAAGCCACTGCCAATATTTAAGGAAGTTGCATGGCATGTAAGAGGTAGTTGGCTTTACCAAATTTGCACTTTCTGCCACATTTTTACAATTTCGCATAGCATGGGGTGATCATATGTGTCTGCTGAAATCCTGTTCCAGAGCTATTTGCTACCAGATCTCAGAAGAAACCTAAAAAAGACTAACTACACCTGGAGGACTGTAACTTGACCTGAAAGAACAGTTTCTGACGTGCAAAGGAGGTAACGTCACACTGCCACCAAAAACTCCAGATGGCACATCCTGTCCTTCTGCCAAAGAGGCAGTGGTGCCCTCCACCCCAGTTCTATACTCAGCTCCCCCTGGGGAGGAAAAGCTTCCCAAGTCTGGCCTGAGGCGACCGTGAGTCCAAGAGCCCCACACACAGGCGAGACGTGCGGCCCTTCCTTCTCCAGTACTAAACACATGTTAACCCCCTTTTTTTGAGACAAGGTCTCTCTGTGTAGCCCTGGCTGTCCTGGAGCTCACTCTGTAGACCAGCATGACCAGAAACTCACAGAGATCCTCCTGCCTCTGCCTCTCAAGTGCTGGGACTAAAAGGGTATACCACCACAGCCTGGCATTTTAAAACTTTTAAAAATTTTTATTTATATTTATTATTGTTGTTTCTGTGTATATGAAACATGCGGGTGCACACACGCTAGAGTGTCCGTGTGGACGCCAGAGGATAATTTAACAGTCCAAACTCTCTTTTCAACTTTCCACCATGGGGTCCGTTATCAAATTCAGGTTGCCAGGTCTTTGCGGCAAGTGTTTTTACCCTTTCAACCATTTGGCTCCACCCTGCAAAGATAATTTTTCCTCTGTCTCTGACTGTACCCCCGTATCCAGCTCACAAAGTTTTGTTTCTTTGTTTGTTTACGAGCAAGGTCTCATGTAGCCTGGGCTGGCTAGGAATGGTGACACACACCTTTAAGGTAGATCTTTTTTTTTTTTTTTAAGATTTATTTATTTATTATTATGTATACAGTGCTCTGCCTGAATGTACACCAACATGCCAGAAGAGGGCCTGCATCACATTATAGATGGTTGTGAGCCACCATGTGGGTGCTGGGAATTGAACTCAGGACCTCTGGAAGAGCAGTCGGTGCTCTTAACCACTGAACCATCTCTCCAGCCCAAGGTAGATCTTTTTAATGTGAGGCCAGCGTGGTCTACACAGAGTTCCAGGCCAGCCAGGGCCACATGGTGAGATCTTGTCGTGCCTGGCATGGCACACACCTGTAGTCCAAGACAGCCAACGCTATACAGAGAAATGCTGCTTCCAAAAAAAAAAAAAAAAAAAAAAAAAAAAAGGTCAAATGTGAGGAAAATAAACTCACTGAAAATTCAGATTTTTTTTTCCAAATAGTACAGCGTATTACTATGTATCAGCAGCAGAGTCACAGCACACGGCATTATGAAATATGAAAGTCATAAGTACAAATTTGGAAGGATCATTTTACATGTCATATTAATAATGCTATTTGAAAATAGAAACACACCTACACATGTTAAGAAAAATTAACAGGAAAGAAAATACACTCTAGGATGCTGAATGCTGCAGAACACAATTTAGCTTACATATCTTGTCAGAAATCTTCAGCATTTACTGACATCTAAGATCTTTCTATTTCTTATCCCATCACCATCTCATCTACCTCTCAAACTCCAATTCGCAGGAATTCCTAGGATTTAGTTCTTCTTTATAAGTATTTACAAAACATAATGGAACTAGTCTGCAATTCCACTCAGCACCAGTGAGTGTCACTGACTGAGCAGTTAGCTACGTGACATATTCCTAACTGAATATAGCCCAGGTTCTATACAATGAAGGGAAATAAAACTTCTATTTATTTCATATAATTTATAGAAGCATTAGAAAAAGATCTAGGAAAAAAGTTAATACAAAATAAAAAAACAAGGCAATTTCAACGAACTATTTTATTGAAAAAGTATATGAAACACAACTGACATACTATCCACACACATGCAAACAATTATGTGGGAGCTGACATACAGAACAACACATGTCATGGGCTCAGACACGGAAATGTTTGTACAACACTACTGGGCTCTCTCAAGTTCTACGCTGCGTCTGTCTGTCCCCGATGGACACCTGCTTGAGCTGTTAACACGATGTCTCAGGATCAACAACCAGAAGAAACATTTCTTTTTTTTTTTCTTATTGAGAAATCCACATAGACTCTGAAATTGGAAGCTCACAATGAACGGGAACATTCTTAGCTGACTCTCTAAATATGTCAAGCAGACCTTTATATACCTGACAGTCAAGAAGACATTTCTAAACTTGCTTTGTGTTTAGAAGGAAGAGAGAGTAACAAGTATTCTTTAACACTGTGTGCTAGAAAACCAACATCAGCAGAATAACAAGATGGAAGCAAGCAAGGCAGGTTTCATTATGGCGGAGTGCCTGCACTTCCTCATAACTTGGATTTACACGCTGCAAATCCTCTGATCTGATTACCTCCAGTGATCACGTAAAATACCGGCTTTAAACTCTTTGCCTTAGTGATAAAACAGCCACTTTGATTCACAACAAGACATTCACAATAAAGTATATTGTAAACGTACCTGTCCACAGCCCGGGGCGCTGCACACAAACGGTCTGTCGTCCCCCATATTTCATAAAGCAGAGCAGAGCTGGGGGGGCAGGAGTAGGGAAAAGTTATGTTAAATACGCTGGAGAAAAAAATGCGCTTCAAAAATATCAAGCCTAGAAACAGGTGTTCCAAGAATGCCATCTATCAACGCTGTAAACACTGGCTACTTTGGGGAGACCCATTAGACAGGTGGCATATGATCTACTGTGCCTCAATGGAAACTTTTAATTAGGAAAATTCAGACTTAAATAGTAAAGGAATTTTAAGCCTTTGCTGGGTTTTCCCTCTTACTGCTACAGAAAACAACACATTTCTTCAGTCTACTGAATTACAATCAGTGCAGCCCTCCATGTCAATAAATTCACCGAACGCTCGATGCAGAAGCCATATTTCTGAACTAGAGAAGACCAAAATTTGTCATTTAATTAATTAAGGGATTATAGGAGGGGTGCTCCATTTTACAGGGCTATAATCTGGCTCCCTGGTGTATAAACTACGAAACTGTTGGCAAGGGTCGTTTATCCCAGATTATTGCCAAAGAAAACAAAGCACCCATCCTATTGGACTACATGGGAAATGATTTTCATTAATAAAAAAATAAAAATAAAAACTTCCTCTCCCCACTGGGAGCCTCTTCCCCCTCCCCCCACCAATTGTCTGTGGCAAATGAAGAAATATCAGTGCCCTTCCCCCTCTGATTCTATTTATGGCTAGGTTTTTAAAAGCAGCAATAAAACAAATGTCGACTCTTTGGGGGTTTACTGGGTGAATACGTTCCGGCTGTTTGTGCTGCTCTCGGCCAGAGTTCTTGGGCTGCTCTGTTGTAGCCAACAGATGTGTGTTGCTGCAGGGGATAAACGAAACACACTTAAAGGCGCCACCATGCATCCCCTTTATTTCTCAGAAGAATTTAACAGAATTTATATTGCTTTTTCTTTTTAAGCAAGAGATTAGACTAAAGCTAATCTCTTGAAATGTCTATCAAAATCCCTTGTCAAAAACAATAAATGCAATCTGAATATATTAAGCAAAGTTTTCATATTCCAACTAAGAATAAAAACAAAGCAGAGATGAATAATGATTAGAAATGCAAATCACAGTAAAAAATTATCCCCAAAAGATAAACAGTATTTTGGAAGAGTCCAAGAGAAAACTGGGAGGATCTTACGGAGCGAGGCTCTGAGGACACTGTCACACAGCTTCCACAACACAGAGTGACACATAAAGGGTGTGAGCAAGAGGAGTGAGGGGTGACCGCTGGAATATGTCTGGAAACAACGTCAAAACTGTAACCAAATCTCAAATTTTAATATTGGAGATAAACTAAAATGTCAGGTCAATCTCAGTTGGACCTGCATTAAAATAAAATGTTAACATGCTAGAGTGAATCTAGTAACTAGAAAACCATGCTTAAAATAGAGGGCAACTAGGTAATTTTGCTCCTATTCTCCTAGGATTTACTTTTGGGTTAGAAACCAGTATTTCTGGTTGTCTAATCAGTAATTCCACAACTAATCGGTGTTTAAAAGTATGAGGTGCCCCATAAAATAGAAGGGGCTGCTTGGTCATCGTTCAATGTGATAGGAACATGGTCTAACTATGAAGGAAACGGATGCTTCCGCCCGCCGTAATGGAATAGACTCTGTATGTACACACGTACACACAGATTTATATCACACTTAGCCAGGATAAATTGCTTCAATAAATTCTGTTCCTAGGAGAGGCCAACTCAACCCAATGATTGGGTGCTGAGAAATGAGAGCTTTATTCTTCCTCACATAGCTCCAGGACAACAAGGTTTTCTGGTTTGTTTGTTTGTTTTAAATGTATTTTTAAAAAACAAATAAATTATTTTTTAGTACTTTCTAGAACCATAACACAGTATCAAAAAATAAGTATAAAAGCAAATAAATATAAAAACTATGGTCATTATAGCTGAAAACTCAGATGTCTCTGGAAAGCAAATCACTTATGTCTGGGACCCCTAACTGCTGTGCTGCAGACACCACCACTCCTGGTCATCACAAGGTCAGAGCTTGACTGTCAGGGCTTCCTCTGTCTCCTTGCGTCACGGCAGAAGTGGACCAAGAATTAGGCAGACATCCTTTCTTTTACACTGAGTGCAGCACTTGGGGTAAACTGTTTGCTTTGGTGATTATTAGAAGGAAAGGCTCTTTCTGGTAAGATAGGGAAACAGGAAATGATTATACAAATCCAGGAACAATTTTCCTCAAGCCACCGATTTCAAACCTTCAAAAAATGAGGATGATTATAATTTAGTGTCTTTACTAAAAATATGATTCAAGCTGGGCAGCGGTGGCGCATGCTTTTAATCGCAGCATTTGGGAGGCAGAGACAGATGGGTCTCTATGAGTTCGAGGCCAGCCTGGTCTACAAAGCGAGTCCAGGATAGTTAAGGCTACATAGAGAAACCCTGTTTCGAAACAAACAAACAAAAACAAACAAAGAAAAAACCACACACAAAAAAAGAAAAATATATGATTCAAAATTAAAATCATGGGGCCAGGTATGGTGGCACATGCCTTTGATTCCAGTACGCAAGAGGCAGAGGCAGATGGATCGCTGTGAATTTGAGGCCAGCCTGGTCTAAAAAGTGAGTCTAGAACAGCCAAGGCTACACAGAGAAACCCTGTCTCAAAAAGCCAAAAGTAAATAAAATAAAATAAAACCATGCCTTATTAAAAAAAGAAAAAGAAGACTTTGGGAGAAAAGCACTAAAATCTAACAGAAGTAAGCTTTTCTTTGGTCTTGAATGTTAAACTGGGTAGCCACTAATAGGATTTCCTGCTTCCATCCCAATTTGTAAGCCTTTGTTTTACCATTTTTAACAGAGATCGCATAGGGAGGAAGAAGTCTTTCTTAAATGCCTAGTTACTCTTAAATCGTCCCCTTATTCTGTGTCCCTTGGCATTTCCATCATTTCTGCATTCAAGAAAATTTTAGTATTTAACAATAAGAATAATCTCTCTCCTTATTTACAAAATTCCACTCATGCCAGGCATGCATGCCTTTATCCCAGGACCCCAGAGACAGAGGCAAGAGAATTTTTTTGTGAGCTCAAGGCCAGCCTGGTCTACAAAGTGAGTCCAGGACAGCCAAGGCTATTACACAGAGAAACCCTATCTTGAAAAACAAAACAAAACAAACAATAAACCCACTTACAGCTTTTGAATTTTTCTCATTCTCCATCTGCTACATCAACTGTGACACACAAAACATTTCTATCATATAAACAGATGAAAACAAAAGGTGAGATCTTGAATGACCCTGCTGCCGCTCAACGTAAACTTAGCTCACTGCTCATCTCACCTCCACTGCCTGACAAGCAGAGCGTGTGTCTAGGCATGGCGATCAGAGTCTGTTGTCTGCTTCCTGATCTATTTTTCAGGATAAAATGTAAGAACTTTATAGGACTAAACAATAAATGATGACATTTAGAGACACTACCAAGACTGAGCGGGATGCTTTCTGAAAGGATCTCAGGACAAGAAAACACAGATGCACTAGAAGGCTGTCCTTAGAGGCTCGTATCTACAGGGGAAAGGCTCATGCATTCGGAGCAACCAGAATATGTGAATGATACAATTAGTATCTGCCTGAAAATGAAACTCATCTGAGTGCTGGAAGACAAGAGCAGGCAAGGTTGAGGGCCAATGAGATGGCTCAGCAAGCAGAAGGGCTTGATCTGAACCTTATTTATTTATTATGTATACAATGTTCTGCCTGCATGTAACACCTGCAGGCCAGAAGAGGGCACCAGAATTCATTGTCGATGTTAGTAAGCCACCATGTGGTTGCTAGGAATTGAACTCAGGACCTTTAAAAGTACAGGCATTGCTCTTAACCTCTGAGCCATGTCTCCAGCCCCTATAATATTTCATTTATTTGTGTGTGGTTTGTGTGCGTGTTTGCAGTTAGTACAGGTGCCTACAGACAACAGAGGTATTAGATGCCCCTGTAGGTAGAGGAATAGTCAGCTGTGAGCCACCATAGGTCTTTTTATTTACTTATTTATTTTAAAATTAATTTTTTATTATTTATACAGTATTCTGCCTGCATGGGAACTGAACTCAGGACCTTTGGAAGAGCAGCCAGTGCTCTTAACCTCTAAGCCATCTCTCCAGCCCCCAGGTACTGGGATCTTTACATACTAAAATGTCTGTTTTAGTAATATTTATAACCAACAAAGAATAGGAATTAAGTGCTGAAGAAAAATATAAATTAAAGTACTACATTACAACAGACTATATTTAAGGTGTTAAAAATAACATTTTGGCCAGGCGTGGTGGTGCATGCCTGTAATCCTAGCGTTCAAGAAGGCAGAGGCAGGGGGATCTCTGTGAGTTCAACGGTCTACAAAGTGAGTACAGGACAGCCAAGATAACAGAGAAACCCTGTCTTAAGAAAAATAAAAATAAAAAAGAGGGAAAAAAAAGAATAACATTTTAAAAACTATTTAATGACATGAGAAATTAGTACTCATTAAATAAAAACATAAATATAAAAATACGGGGCCAGGGAGATGGCTCGGCAGGCAGCAGTGTTTCCACACAAGCCTGACGACCTGAGTCCAGTCCCTGGAGCCCATGTAAGAACAAGGTGTACACATCTACATTCACGTCCTACTGCACAACAGACGGCAAAGACACAGAATCTTCCAGAAGCTCAAAGCCAACTAACCTGGAGGACACAGACACAAGGTGGAAGATGAACTCTGACTTTGGGAAGAACACTCTCTGAGTTCCTATAGGTTGGAATGCTGTGGCATGCAAATGCTAGTGCCCGCGCGCGCGCGCGCACACACACACACACACAGAATAAACAAAAATTTAGATAGATGGCTCAGAAGCTAAGAACACTGACTGCTCTTCCAAAGGTCCTGAGTTCAATTCCCAGGAACCACGTGGTGGCTCACAACCATCTACAGTAAGATCTGGTGCCCTCTTCTGGCGTGCAGGTGTACATGAGGAGAGAACACTCATACACATAGCCGGGTGGCGGCAGCGCACGTCTTTAATACCAGCGCTTGGGAGGCAGAGGCAGGCGGATTGCTCTGAGTTCAATGCCAGCCTGGTCTACAAAGTGAGTCCAGGACAGCCAAGAGTACACAGAGAAACCCTGTCTTGAAAAACAAAAATAAGGGCTGGAGAGATGGCTCAATGGTTAGGAGCACTGTCTGCTCTTCCAAAGGACCTGGGTTCAATCCCTAGTACCCACATGGCTGCTCCCAACTGTCTGTAACTCCAGATCCAAGGGATCTGACACTTACATATCAATGCACACAAAATAAAACTAAAATTATATAAGAAAAACAAAAAATTAGATAAATAAAATTTCATATGCACTGTAATTTGAAAGCTATATAAAAAGCAGCAAGCGTGCTGGGCGTGGTGGCGCACGCCTTTAATCCCAGCACCTGGAAGGCAGAGGCAGGCGGATCGCTTTGAGTTCGAGGCCAGCCTGGTCTACAAAGCGAGTCTAGGACAGCCAGGGCTACACAGAGAAACCTTGTCTCGAAGAAAAACAAACCAAACAAAACACTGACATTCTTAATCAGTCAACACTTTTTTTCCCCCAAAGATTTATTTATTTATTATATATACAGTGCCCTGCCTGCACATACACATGCAGGCCAGAAGACGGCATCATATCACAGTTTAGATGGTGTGAGCCACCATGTGTTGCTGGGCATTGAACTCAGGACCTCTGGAGAAGCAGTCGGTTCTCTTAACCTCTGAGCCATCTCTCCAGCCCCCAATACTTTTTTTTAAATGACATTATGTATACATACATAAATACATATATCCTACAGTGCGTGTGTAGTCATTAGAGGACAACTTTTGGAAGTCAGTTCTCTCTCTACCATATGGGTCCTGAGATCAGAACTCAGACTGCTGGGCTTGGTGGCAAGTGTCTCTACCCACAGAGCCATCTTTCCTACTCCAGTCTCCACAGTTTACCCTCCAAAAGGACACTCTGTAATGGTTTTCATGGTCTCTAGAAAACTTCCTAAGGTAAAGGTTCCAGTAAACATAAACTGTGAAATTGTACTGCTGGTTATATGAGCCTCAGGAAACAAAGTGCACTCAAATTTTGCCAAGCAGATTCAGGAATTGGAAACTCACCTTATTAATTTTGGATTAATTTTCCATTGTATTGTTTAGCAGTTTGGCATCACCACAGTTCAGCATACATTATCTCACTAGAGGGTAAATCAACCTACCCAGAAAGATAATGTAAAATCACAAATACTACTATAACCTTAAACAAATTAGCTTTATTATTTCATATCAAGGTTGTTTTGTTTTGTATGTATGCATGTATGTATGTATGTGTGTGTGTGTATGGGAGAGTTGCATGTACGTCTTCACGTGAGGTGTGTGCAGGCATGTGGGATGCAGACTTCAGTGCCAGCCAGTTCCCTCTGTCCGTGTCCTACCCCACACCCCTACCCAGGCTACAGATGGTGCTGCCTTGCCTGGCTCTTTGCACAGTTTGTGGGGATCCACACTTAGGTCCTCAAGCTCTCAGAGAGGCCCTTTACCAATGAGCCGTCTCGCCAGCCGTGTACTCACTTCTCTGTCTGAGACAGCGTCTCCTCATTCTGTCTCCAATCTGACTGTCCCTGCCTGGCCTCAGGCTGGCCCTACCACATCCTTCCTAGGTCAGGGTTTGTGAGAATTCTTTGCCAAGAGACTTTTGAAAAACAAAAAAACAGAGTTATAAAAAAATTGGCAAATAAGGCACAAAGATACCAAGGCTAGTATGAATGCTAGTTATTTGTTCTCACAAGATGTCTTGTGACTTCTGAAAGTTGTATGAGACAATTTAGCACCTATCAGGGATTTCTTATATGCTTAGTATACAAAATAGATATACAGAAACATGAATTTAAGGATAAGCTCTTGATTTGTCTTTTTTGTCACCTCCTTTCTTTTCTTCCTTCCTTGTTTGACAGGATCTCACTGTGTAGGCCAAGCTGGTCTGGGTTTACTCTGAAACCCACCACACTCAGCTCCAACTCTTACTCCTCCTGCCTCACCCTCAGTGCTGGGGTGGCCGCCATGCTCGACTACCACCAAGCCTGAAGAGTCAAGGAAATTAAATACAACAGTTCTCCCTTACAGGAAAACATTCCCAGACTCCCGGCGGAGGACTCCCAACCAACTGTAACAGCACCAGCTGTAGCACACACTGCTTTTCCTGTATGATCTGCAGCATGGCCACAGAGAACCAGAAAGAAGCAGGCTTTATAGTCTTGGCTGGCCTGGCACTCACCATGTAGAGAGACTAGTCTTGAACGCATACCTTCTTGCCTCTTCTTTCTGAGTGCTGGGATTGAAGGCTAAAGATGTGCACCACCAGACCCAGCCTTTGTTTTTGTTTTGAGACAGGGTCTCAAACATCCCAGGCTGTCCTCAAATTTGCTATGTAGCCAAGGGTAACCTTAAACTTCGCATCTTCCTGAGTGCTTTTCTGTGGAGTTGAAGATGGAAACCAGGACATGCCAGGCAGGTCTTCTCCCCACTGAGCTATATCCTCAGCCACTCCTCAGTGGATAGCGTCCTGTGCATCTTTTTCACCTTCTGCACTCTGAGACTATTACTAAGTAAAATAAGGCCACTTCATTTACATTTACATTGCAGTATCATGGCAGACAATACTGACTACTGGCTACTGACTACCAGGCAGCATGCAATATGGGTTTAAGGACTGGGTAATCAGAGGGATAATTCACACCTCAGGGTCCTGAGCAGGATGGAATAGGACAGACACAGATTTCCTCACACTATTAATAATAGTTAAAGCTAGTGAATTGTTTATTTCTAGAGTTTTCCTTAACATTTTCAAATCTTAGTTGATAGACATAGTTGAAATGGAAATCAAATTATGAATAAGCAGACAGATATATTATGTAATGTTCCATTTTAAAATTAAGCATAGTATTTTCTTGTAATTATTTTTAAGTTCGTAATCTAGCCATAGCATATATTAAATATCAGGAAGTTTCAGGTCATGGGCCTAACCTGTCAGTCTGCTACCTAACTTTGTTCGGCCTACAAGCCAAGAATAATTTTTAAATGGTTTAATTATCAGAAAAAATATTTTATGACACATGAAATTTATAATTCAATTTTAGTACCTATAAAAAGGTTATAGAGCTGGTAACGTATTTTAGTGGTAGGAAACTGCCCAGCCTACATAATGCCCTGTATGTATTTGATTTCAGAAGCCCCTCCCACGTTATGTTACAATGCATCCATGCTTACTCATTAGCATAGCACCCATGTCTACTTTTTGTTCCAATGGCACATTTGAGTAAGTATGACACAGACTTCATGCGACAACGCTTACCATATTGGCTGACTGGCCTTTGTCCTCCCATCCCAAAATATATAGTTACATAACATATCCTAACTAGGGAGAACATCAGAATTTATGTTAATTATTAACACATGCATACTAAGTCATAAAGTGTAGCTAAATATTAATTTCTTCTTGTCTGAATTCCCAAGTTTTATAAACTAAGTGGGGTTTGGTTATAAAGTTCAGGGGCTTATAGGGGCAGGAATATGGCTCCACAGCTAAGAGCGTTTGTTGCTCTTGCACAGCTCCTAGGTTCAATTCCCAGCACCCACATGGTGGCTCACAATCACCTGTCTTCAGTGCCAGAGGACCTGACACTGTAGCCTGAACTCCATGGGAACTATACCTGCACACGACGCATGCATGCATACACACACACACACACACACACACACACACACACACACACACACACGTAGGACGAACACTCACGACACATAAAACAAATCTAAAAGTAACTAACTAAGGGGAAGGGAGCACAGTGGTTTTTAAGCATTGCATAATCATTTTGGTTCCTTGTAAAAAAAAAAAAATACAGATTCCTAGGCCTCCTGGATTGTTCTTAGCACTGAGGCCCAGGAACTTGCATGGTAATTCCAACATTTAGGAGGGAACCTGATGCAGGAGAATTGCAAGAATGAGGCTAGCCTGGGCCCGTGAGATGACTCTGTGGGGGAAAGCACTTGCACGTTTTGCGGTTGGTTTTAACTGGACGCGGCCTAGACTCTTCTGAGAGGAGAGCTGTAGCTGAGGGACTCAGACCTCAGAATGGCCTTGGGTGTGCCTGGGGAGGGTGTGTCTTGACTTAACTGAATAACCCACTGTGGGCTCTATCACCCCTAGGCAAGTGGTCTGACCTTGGGTGTAGGGTGGCCCTCAAGCCAGCTAACAAGCAGTGCTCCTCATGGCTCCCATGGGTCCTGCTGTACTTCTTTGGCTGCAAAGATAACACTGTGTGAAATAACACACAGGCTGCCTTCAGGCTCCTGTCTTGAGCTCCTGCCTTAACGTATCACAGTGAGTGACTGTGCTGTCCTCCCCTACGTTGCTTGCAGTCAAACTATCACAGCAACAGAAATGAAACTAAAACACAGTGTAAGTTTGACAACCTGAGTTCAACCCTAGAACTCATGGCAGAATGTGTTTCCTAAAGTCATCTGCTGACCTTCACAAGGGACTGTAGAACTTCTATGTGCATGCACAACATTATGTAAATATATTCTAAAAGCCAAAGCCAAAACTGAAGTCAGTCTGTCTGTCTGCGTCACCCTCCACACACACACACACACACACACACACACACACACACACACACACACACACACACACACGGGGTGTTGTTGCTGGGAAACAAGGCTCAGTTGTAAAGTACCATTTATAAGGTACCAGTAATCACCAGCGACATACAAATTAAAATAAAGTTGTATATGATTTCAATATGGCTAATGAGGCCTAACTAGGATGGGCCCTAGTTCATTAAAAAATAAAATAAAACAGAGATGGAGATGTAGGCCAATTGGCAAAGTGCTTGCCTAACATACAAAAAACCCTGGGTCCAATCCTCATAAAACCCCAACCAGATGTGGTGCACAAGCTGACGGCACAGCCCTGAGAGGTGAAGCCAGGAGGAGGAATAGAGAGTTCATCCTCAACTACATACACACCTGGGAATGCCTAATTAATCAATTAGTTTTAAAAAATACACACCTTTAATTCCAGGGAGGCACAGGGAGGGAATCACTGAGTTCAAGGCCAGCCTGGTCTACAAAGAGAGTCCAGGACAGCCAAGGCTACCCTGTCTCAAAATAAATAAATAAATAAATAAATCATTTTCTAGATTTTGGTACTATACCAAATATACTTAAAGCAGAAGAGCATATCTTAACAGACTGAATACAGAAGTGGGTATGAGAAGCCAGATGCTTTCTGTTAAGCCAGACATTAAAGTGATGTGAAGCCTTTCCCTTAGGTTTTTTCCTCCTTTCTTTCTGTGTGTGTGGTGTGTGGTGTGTGCACATGCCGCGCATACATGTGGAATTTGGAGGGCAACTTTTTGGAGTCAGTTCTCTCCTTCCACAGAGGGTCCAGGAGACAAGCCCAGGTCACCAGGCTTCTGGGGTAGGCGCCTTTACCAGCTGAAGGGCCTTTGCCCTTCCTCTTTTTGGAAAAGGGCTTCTCTCTGTAGCTTTGGCTACATAGAGCCAGGGTTTGGTATGTAAACCAGGCTAGCCTGGAACTCAGAGATCTACCTAAATACTGTAATTAAAGATGTATGTTACGAAACCCTGTCTCGAAAAACCAAAAACCAAAAACTGAAAAAAAAAAAAAAGATGTATGTTACCATACTCAACTTTTTCTTTTTTTGAGATAGAACCTCTAGCTCAGGTTGGCCTCAAAATTTCTATGTAGCTGAAGATAACTTTGAACTTGACATCCCTGCCTTTACCTCCCAAAAGCAGGGATTGCAGGTGCATGCCACTAACCAGGCTTATGCAGTGCTATGGAACTAACTGAGGGCCTAATGCATGCTAGGCAAGCCCTCTTACTAAGTTTCATCTCCAGGCCATGTTTTCCCTGGCAATACAGATGCAATTATTGCGCTATAGTATAGCAGGTTTGCTATTATCTTTAAAACTATATTTTAATCTCTAATAATGTAAACATCAATAGATATTAATCCAGATAAGCAGAAAGTTTTTAAAAATCCTTAGTAACTTTTTTCTGGAGGGAACACTGAAACAATGCCTCACTCTGTAGCCCACGGTGGCCTGGAACTCCCTAAGTATCCCATGCCAGCCTTCGGTTCTTCTTTCTCTCTCTCTCTCTCTTTTTTTAAGATTTATTTATTTATTATTATGTATACAGTTTTCTGCCTGCATGTACACCTGTAGGGCAAAAGAGGACATCAGATCACATTACAGATGGTTATGAGCCACCATGTGGTTGCTGGGAATTGAACTCAGGACCTTTAGAAGAGCAGCCGGTGCTCTTAACCTCTGAGCCATCTCTCCAGCCCCAGCCTTCAGCTCTTGATGCTTCTCTTGCCTTAGGCTCCAAAGCACTGGCATTACAGGCGTGCACCAGCAGGCATTACAGGCATTCACCAGCAGGCGTTACAGGCGTGCACCAGCAGGAGTTACAGGCGTGCACCACCAGGCGTTACAGGCGTGCACCACCAGGCGTTACAGGCGTGCACCACCAGGCGTTACAGGCATGCACCAGCAGTGGTAACTTGTGAGAGTATAAACAGGTAATACTGAGACAAACAGCGCCCCTCCCCAAAAAACCCAAAAACCAAACCAAACCAAACCAAACCAAAACGTTGCAGATACACTGATATAAGAAATACAAAACTCCCCCAAGATGGTTCAGCAGGGAACTGTACTTGCCACCAAGCCTGACAATCTGAGTTCAATCCCATGACCCGCGTGGAAGGAGAGAACTAATTCCCCAGTTGTCCTTTGACCCCCACACTTGTGCCATGGCACATTCACATTAAATACATTAACATGTAATTAAAAAATAAACTAGTACAGTACCTAGACAGAATAATCAACAAAACATTTAAGTTAATTTCTGTATTAGGGTTTCAGACATGAAGGAACAGGTTTCAAAGACAGCCAGCTAAGTAGACAAAATAGCTTTGTAGCAAATGACAGAAAACAGATGCCAATAACAACTAAGCTGAATCATAGGTTATGTAATAAATGGCCAATGCTTACAGCCCATCTGGAGGCAGGGTTATAAAGGCCAACTAACTGCCTAAGTTTTTATTTTATTATTATTATTATTAAAGATTTATTTATTAAGTATACAGTGTTCTGCCTACATGTAGGCATGCATGCCAGATGAGGGCATCAGATCTCATTATAGATGGTTGTGAGCCACCTGTGGTTGCTAGGAATTAAACTCAGGACCTTTGGAAGAACGGTCTGCTCTTAACCTCTGAGCCATCTCTCCAGCCCCAAGTTTTTATTTTTAAAATTTTTTCTTTTTTCCTTTTTCTTTTTCAAGACAGGGTTTCTTTGTGTAACAGCTCTGGCTGTCCTGGAACTGGCTCTGTAGTCCAGACTGGCCTTGAACTCACGGCTATCCACCTGCCTCTGCCTCCCAGGTGCTGGGATTAAAGGCACCACCACTGCCTGGCAAAATTTTTAAACAATCTTTAAAAAATATTTATTTTTATGAGTGTAAATCTTTTGTCTATGTGTATGTATCTGTATACTGTATGTCTCTAGTACCAGCAAAGACCAGAAGATGTCACTGGACTCCCTGGAACTGGAGTTTAGACGGCTGTGAGCTACCGTGTAGGAGCTGGGAACTGAACCCTGGTCCTTTAGAAGAGCAGTCAGTGTTCTTAACCACTAAGCCATTTCTCCAGCCCTAACTAGAAATGTTAATAAGGAGGACAGGAAACTACAGCTTGTTAAGATGGCAGTAGGCCCTGGCTACACATGCCTGGTATACACAGCAAGTTCTGGACCAGCCAAGACTAACAGCAGTAATAATAATCAATAAAGTAAAATGACAGCAGGAAGCAAAGTAAAAAGAATAAGCTGGGTGTGAGAGTGCACACCTTTAGTTCCAGTACTTGGGAGGCAGAAAAAGGCAGATCTCTTCGAGTTCAAGGCCAGCCTTGTCAATATAGCAAGTCAGGCCAGCTAGGGTCACATGGTAAGACTCTGTCTAAAAGAAAAAGGGGGGGGGGGAGACATTAACATATCTTCAACTTCAATGTAGAGCTTACTGGGTTTTTTTGTTTTGGTTTGTTTCGGTTTTTTTTTTTTTTTTTTTTTTTTTTTTTTTTTTTTTTTTTTTTGGTTTTTTCGAGACAGGGTTTCTCTGTGTAGTCTTGGCTATCCTGGACTCACTTTGTAGACCAGGCTGGCCTCGAACTCACAGCTATCCGCCTGCCTCTGCCTCCCGAGTGCTGGGATTAAAGGTGTGCGCCACCACGCCCAGCTCGAGCTTACTGTTTTTTAAAATGTGGTTTGATTTTTTTTTTTTAATGTGAATAGGTATTTGCTTGCATGTATGCCTGTGTACCATGTGTATGCCTGGTGTCCACAGAGGCCAGCAGAGAGCATCAGATCCCCTGGAACTAGAGTTACAGATGGTTGGGAGCCTCATGTCAGTGCTGGGAATTGAACCCAGGTCCACCAGAAGAGCACCCATTGCTCTTAACCACCAAGCCATCTCTCCAGTCCCTAGTTTCAATTTTAAAATTTTTTTTCAGTGATGAAGAGCAAACCCAGGGTCTTAATCACACTCACCAAGTGCTCAGTGTTAAGCTATATTCTAGTTCTCTCAATGTGCATTCTGAGGTAGAAGAATTCCTGAAAACTATTAAGATATTAATGAAGAAAATGCAGAGCCAGATGTGAAATGGCAAGCCTATAATCTCTACAAAAACAAACAGGGCCTGGAGAGATGGTTCAGTGGTTAAAAGCACTGTCTGCTCTTCCAGAGGACCCGAGTTCAATTCCCTGTAATCACATGGTGGCTCATGACCATCTACAATGAGATCTGGTGCCCTCTTCTGGCTTGCTGGCACACCTGCAGGCACAACACTGTATACATAACAAACAAACAAATAAATAAATAAATAAATGGATCTTTTTAAAAAAACAGGTTGGGGAGATGGTTAAGTTGGTGGAGCACATGATGGGCAAGCATGTGGGCCTGTGTGTAGATCCCCAGCACCCACATGAAAGCAGGGTGAGGCAGCACATGTCTGTAACCATAGTTCTGGGCGCGTGGTGGAGGGGCAAGATCAGCAGCCGCCTGGGGCTCTTTGGTAGCCAGTCTAGACGATCGATCGGTGAATTCCAGTTTCAGTGAGACACAGTCTTCCTCAAAAAATAAAGCGAAGACCAAAACAAGGCATTGACCTTTGGCCTCTCTATGTGTATATGCAAACACAGGAACACAGACATACACTACATATACAGACAAAACACACACGCACACACAAACCAAACAAAAGCTTTGTCTGTCCAGATATGGTAGCACATGACTGTAATCCTAGCGCTTGGGAGACAAAGGCAGAAGGATCCCAATTTAAGAGGCCAGCCTGGAATATATAGGAGGTCCCAGGCCAGCTTAAGTTGGCCTCACATGATCCTGTTTCAATAAATAAACAGAGTTTGGTTTTTTCCCCTGCTCATTTTTGAATCAAGTATGATCCCTAAAGCAACAGTGATCAACACAGAAATTTTTTTTCTTAAATATTTGTGACACGGTCTCAAGTATCCCATGCGGGCCATTACATAAGCCAGGTTGGCCTCCAACTTCTAATCTTCCTGCGTCTCCCAAATCCTGAGATTACAGGCATCACTACCACCTGGGGTTGAAGACCAAACCCAGGGCAATATGCACAGTAAACCATCACTCCACCAGCTGAGTCACATTCCTAACCCTCTCCAGCCCCCTTTCTGAAAAGGCAGGGCTGTCTTTTCTAGCCTAGGCTGGACTCTGCATTCCTCATGGAGCATCGGCCTCCTAAGTAGCTGGGGTTATAGGCATGGACCACTGAGTCAGGTTTAAAACATTGATCTTTAAGGACCAATTTAAAAGCCTTACAGATTTAGAAAACAAACAAATGCATCAGCTTTTGTTTTGTGTGTGGGGGTTGTTTCTTTTGTGGAGTTTTTTTAAAGATTTATTTTTATGTTTATAGGTTTTAATTTTTTTCTTTCTTTTCTTTCTTTTTTTGGTTTTTCGAGACAGGGTTTCTCTGTGTAGTGTTGGCTGTCCTGGACTTGCTTTATAGACCAGGCTGGCCTCAAACTCACAGAGATCCACCTGCCTCTGCCTCCCAAGTGCTGGGATTAAAGGGGTGCACCACCATGCCTGGCCATGATACAATATGTTAATGATATCAGGATAAGGAAGGATCCTAAAAGAAGAATAAAAAGAAATACACATGGACTAGGGATATAGACCAGAGACCGGCCTGCATCCATGTGGACCAGAGTTTCCCAGAACTACTTAAAAAGTACTTAAAAAGCTGGGATTAAAGGTACGAGCCACCACGCCCAGCTTAAATTTTTTTCTATTTATTTATTTTATGTGTATGAGTGTTTTGTGTGTACATAAGCGCACTGTATACATTCCTGGTGTCCAGAGGGACCTATTGGATCCCCTGAAACTGGAGTTACGTTTGGTTGTGAGCCACCATACGGGTGCTACGAGTCAAATCCAGGAACTCTGCCAGAGCAACTACTCTTTAACTGAGGAGCTCTAGCCCCATATAGGTGTTTTCCTACATGTATGTTTGTATGCTATCTTGAGCTGCCATGGTGGGTGCTCGGAATCAAACCTGGGTCTTCCAGAAGTGTAGTCAATGCTCTTAATTGCTAACCATCTCTCTGCCCTTCAAGAGGTTTTTGGTAGTATTGGGATTGTTTTTGTTTTTGTTCAATTTTTGACAAAGTCCCACTCTGTAGCACAGGCTGGTTTTGCACTCACTACACAGCTAGACCAGGCTGCCTCAAACCCACAGAAATCTTCCTGTCTGATTCCTGAGTGTTAAAACCATCATGTGGGACTGGGCATTAAGACCTCAGCGTAAGTTTTGTCCTGGATAGAAAAAGGCGATAATACTCCACAATGATAATTATGGGGAAAACCAGAAGTTACAGCGAACGTGATCCATTTATGCTCTGTTCTCTAAGTTTACACTCTCACTGTAGCACAGGATCTGGAGAGTCCAACACTCACTGACTAGCATCAACCAGTGTCTCACAGGGTTAGCAAACTATTGCTTGAGCAAAAATTTAAAAATTAAGTTCATTAAAGATGGTTTTAGCCAACCTATGCTCATATTAGAAACATATTAAAGTAAAACCAATGTAATATTATTGAAGTTTGATGGTTTAATACATAATACTGGCAGGAAATTTGGTTTCAACATAAGCTATTTTTAGCAATCCTATCTTCTATTCAATGAAGCTTGATTTTACGTAATCCAGCGTATTCTTACAGTTCTTGGGCTGAGAGACACACCATGGGTAAGAACAGCCACTGTGTAAGCGCGAGGACCTGAGCTTGTACCTCTAGCAGGGTGTGGCCATGAGCCTGCAAGCCCTGGACAATGGGAGTGGTGAGGAGACATGACTAGGCTGGGAGAGGAGAGAGACGGGAGACACTTGGGGCTCGCTGCTGAGACTCTGAAGGAACCAGGCAGAAAGCCACAGAAGAGTACATCTCACGTTCACACACACGCACATCGTGCACAAACAATTTCTTTAAAAGATGGCTTGTGGTGGTGGGGGAGGTGGTTCTTGGCCCTGAGACTGAACCTTGCATATGCCAAGCAATGGGTTCTACAACTGACAAACATTCTCAGCATTTCTCTGTTTTGTTTAATCTGAAAAAAAAAATGCATTGTTTCTACTGTATCATAAATTCTAAATAAAGTCTGACCAGCCGACATGTAAATCTTACTTGTCTCCTTCAGAAAGAAGCACTGCGCCTGACAGGACGGTCACACCGAGCACCTCAGCTCAAAGGCAGGGCAGGGTTTTCAAGGAGAGACTATAGAAGAACGTTGCTGCCACAGAGGCCCAAATCACAAGCGTAACAACTAACTTTTTAAGTTAAATCTTGGCTGCTATTAGACTTTCACAGAATGGCACTTATTAGAAAGAAATGTAATAGTGAAGAGAAAAAAAAAACTTTTGCAAAGTCTGTATTCAGAGAGCATTTAGGACTGAGGTTGCCAAAAGATGAGAAAAAGCAACAGAATTGTAAGTTTGTAATGAGTTTTGTTTCAAACACAACATTTCAAAGGCCAGTAACTAAACCTTGGCTCTAGTTAGGAAGCTTTCCTAAATTTCAGTCTAAAGGTTTTAAGAACAAAATGTTTACCTTCTAATATAGCAATTGTTTTATTTTGACTTAGGTCTCAAAGAAGGTCCCGAAAATGACCTTAATCTCCTGCTCACCCCTTCCAAGTTCAGGGACTACAGGCACGTTTCCACCACAGTGTCTATGCAGTGCTGAGGGGGGAACTCAGGGCTTCGTGCATGCAAGCCCTCCACCAACAGACGTACACCCCAGGCCCACGCGACTTCTTGAGTTTGCAACCCTTATTATGCCCCTGTCCAAAGAAGCCAGAGAGCAAAATGTCTACTCCTAAAACTAAACTGAATTTGCTTCATCATATACAGGCAGTCAGTATATATTCACAGAAGAAAGACAAGTTTGTAAATAAATAAAAAGAGAAGTAAGAGAAGGAAACAAAACACGATGATTTAACAAGAAAACAAAACCACCAAACACCCTTTCAAAGTAAGTGTCCACCAGGGAAATACTGCAGAGAAAAGGTCATGGTGAAGTTTTGTTTTTTGGTTGTTTTGTTGTTGTTGCTGCTGCTGTTTTTGTTTTCAAAACAGGGTTTCTCCGTGTAGCCGTGGCTGTCCTGGACTGGCTATGTAGACCAGGCTAGCTTCAACTCACAGAGATCCACCTGCCTCTGCCTCCCGCAGTGCTGCCATTAAAGGTGTGCACTACCTTGCCCAGCTATGATGAAGTATTTTAAGACATGAAGCGATTCAATGAAAAAGCTTGGTTTTAGTTCAAAGACATGATTATTCCTTATTATTTATGTGCCCTTTAAAAAAACAATTCCCCATGGGTCAGCAAAACCGTGTCAATTTACTTTCTTTACAGTCTATTTTCCTTCCCAATTCTTCGCCAGTTCTTTGATCCGAGCTTTTATAAAGACCTGAGGGGTGATCAATAATGTCATGCTTTCCAGGAGAAACCAGAACTAGCTGTTATCAGAGTAGGCATACTTTTTGAAAATGTACCCAATCCCTTGTAGCATGCTACTTTAATTAGCACAAACATTTCCGTTCACAAGGTCTAGTGCAGCCCAGGCTGGCCAGGAGCTTGATATGTAGCTCAAGATAACCTTGAATTTCAGCTCTCTGGCCACGCCCTCCAGGGCTAGGACTACAGGTCTGCACTGCCATGCTCAGCTCTTGAGGCAGGCAGATTTTAACTCAGGGGCTTCTGCATGCTAGGCAGACATCAACCAACTGAGCTACATCCCCAGTATAACTTGTAGTTTTAAATAGTGAAAGTAAAAAGTAAAACCCCAAAAGAGGAAGGCACTTTAAAGACATATTCATCACCCAAAATTGCTCAAACATACACTCAACTGTCAAGTCTAAAATTAACATGCAGAAGAGTTGTTGGTCACCAATATAAAGACTTTATTCCCCAGACATCCTCTGATGCCCTGTCTGGCAGGTAGCATCGATTTTCCCTCTAGAATCTAGACCATCACACCTTGGAACTCCAACTGTAAATGGAAATTATGTATGTCCATGCACATAATTAGTATTAGTTTATATTCCAAACAGAATATGACGAGAGGGCCAAACTGGAAGCTGCAGGATAACTAGTGCTCTAGAGACAAGAGCTTTAATCTTCTGACTTATAAGTTATATTTAATGGCAAGGCAGAGGGGGATTTTAAAAGGCACTATAATTAACACTTTCAGTCATCACACAGTCAAAAAGAAACTGAGACAAGGGAGGTAGAATACAGAAGCTGTAGACTGATGGAGTAGACACTACATCCCAGAAAGAGTCGACAACAAACGGAGTAGATTGTTTATGATCTACTGGCAATCTGTAGCTCATCCGGTGAGCTATACACACTAGAGTAAGGCCAGGCACAATGGCCTACACAGATTTGACCCCAGCACTCGGTACCAAGGCAGGTACATCTATCGGCTACACAGTGAGAGCCTGTCGAGAGACAGAGAGAAAGAGACAGACAGAGACAGAGAGCGAGAGAAAGACAGACAGACAGACAGACACATTAATGTAAGATAGTTAAAATCAGGAGTGATTGAGGCTGGAGAGACAGCTCAGTGGTTAAGAGAGCGAGGCGCTCTTCTAGAGGAGCCTGGTTCAATTCCCAGCACCCACATGTGGGCTCACAACTGTCTGTAACTCTAATTCTAGGAGATCTTATGCCTTCTTCTTGCCTCCAGGGGCATACACATGGTGTACAGAAATGTATCCAGGCAGAACAGTCATATACATAGAATAAAAATAAATCTTAAAAAACAAAAACCAAAACCAAAAAACCCAGGAGTGATGGTGTATCTGCCTGTAAGACTGTGAGCTGGCATCCAGGAGGTGATGACATACACCATTAGTCCCAGCACTTGAGAAGCCGAGGCAGGCAGATATCTGAGTTCGAGGCCAGCCTGGTCTACAGGGCGAGTCCTGGACAACCAAGGCTACACAGAGAAACCCGGTCTTGAAAAACAAAAACAAAAAAGATAGATTGTGAGTCGTGAGACCAGAAGCCAAACTAGGTAGCATAGCCAAACCCTGTCTCAAAAGAACAAAACAAAAAACAAACAAAAACCCACAAACAAACAAAAGTAAACAATAATTACAATATCTAACTCTATAGTCTCACTCTCCCACCCAGCGGTCACCAGCCTAGGACTTCAGAGATGTCTGAAACAGAACATATTTGAATTTCAACAAGACATTCTTGGTATTTCATAGAATATAGAGGTGTGGGCTGGGGATGTGACTCACTGTATTAAATTCTGCTCAGAAAGGGAAAGGAGGAAGGGAGGGAGAGAAAGAAGAAGGGGAAAAGGAGAGAAAGGAAGAGAAGGAAGTGGAAAAACACAACAGACAACCTAATACAGCCCCACCCTCATACATTTAACCAGTGACCTAAAATGAAAATACAGTCATTATGCTTATCAAATTTATCAATAATTTAAAGATACAAGTAATGGTCAAGAAATTAAAATATATTATTAAGCTTTAAAAAAAAAAGGTCATACCAGCAGGATAATACCTACAAAAAATAGTTTTTCATTTACATTTAAAAATCAGCTACAAGAAGTCTAAGGCTATATACATATTTCAATAGTAAAATGCTTGTATTTGCCTAATACATGAGGCCCTAGGTTCAAGTCCCAGTACTGGGGAAGAGGGGGAATCAATACACCTTAGACTTGAGGAACGGGGTACCATTCAGTTGGTGGAATGCTTAGCTGACATCTATGAAGCCCCAGCACTACATAAATTGGGCATGGACAAGTTTGAGATCATCTTTGGGTCTGGTGTAATAGCTCAAGCCTTTAATCCTAGCACTCAGAAAGCAGTTGGATCTCTAAGAGTTCGAGACCAGCCTGGTCTGTACATTAAGTTTCAGAACAGCCAGGACTGTGTAGAGACCCTACCCCAATAAACAAACAAACCATCAATCTTGAAGTCATCTTCAGCTAAATAGTATATTTAAGGTGATCCTAGGCTTCAAAAGACCTTGTTTTAAGAAAATGAACAAATGAAAGGCCAAGAGGACTAAAGGATGGATCAGATGATGAAAACACTTGCTGCTCAGGCCTGATGATCTGAGTTCAATCCCCAGAAGCCATGTAGAGGTGTGAGGAGAGCTCACTCCTCAAAGCTGCCCTCTGACCTCCACACAGAAGCCATGGCATGAATGTGCACAGCCACCCCTTCCCCACAAAACACAATCAGGCCAGACAATATAAAAGAGAAGAAGAAGAAAAAAGTAAAGGTACTGGGCTGAAGAGATGGCTCAGCTGACAAAGCCCTGCTAGGCAACCATAAAGACCTTAGTTCAAATCAGCAGCAGCCATTTAAAAGGCCTGCTGTGGAGACATGCCTCCATAATCCCAGAATGAAGGAAATAGTCAAATTTCTTCAGCTCACTGGCCGCTCAGCCTAGCCAATTGGTGATCTCCAGGCTCAGTGAGAGACCCAGTTTAAGAGAATAAAAAAGAGCCGGGCCTGGTGGCACACGCCTTTAATCACAGTACTTGGGAGGCAGAGGCAGGTGGATCGCTGTGAGTTCGAGGCCAGCCTGGTCTACAGAGTGACTCCAGGACAGCCAGGGCTACACAGAGAGACCCTGTATCAAAAGAACCAAAAAAAAAAAAAAAAAAAAAAAAAAAAAAAGAAAGAAAGAAAGAAAAAAGAAAAAAAAAGAAAAAGAAAAAGAAAGAAAATTCCTAATACAATGTGTTTTCACATATGAATGCAATTATTACCAAACAAGTCAATTAAGGAGAAGGCAATATTTGAAAATGAGTACATACCAGAGAAGCTTAAAAATTGTTATCTGGGGCTGGAGAGATGGCTCAGTAGTTAAGAGCACTAGCACTGGCTGCTCTTTCAGAGGACCTGAGTTCAATTCCCAGCACCCACACGACAACTCACAACTGTCTGTTACTCCAGTTCCAGAGGATCCAACACCTTCACACAGACATGCATACAGGCAAAACACCAGTGCACATGGACTAAAAATAAGTTTAAATTTTTTTAATTATAAAAAGTGAAACTAAATCTTTGGCATTTTATATGTATTTATTATTATTGTGTATTCATATGTACTATGTGTGAACACAGGGACAAGTGCCACAAGCACACACAGAGAGGTCAGAGGACCACTTGGGCAGTGTCAGTTTTCCCCTTCTGCCTTATCTTTATCTTCTGAGCCATCTCACCAGCCCATCTTTGGCATATTTTTAAAGTAAGAGGAAGACTTTTTCTTTTTTTTTTTTTTTTTTTTTTTTTTTTTTTTTTTTTTAAAGATTTATTTATTTATTATGTATACAGTGTTCTGCCTGCTTATACACCCGCAGGCCAGAAGAGGGCATCAGATCACTTTATAGATGGTTGTGAGCCACCATGTGGTTGCTGAGAATTGAACTCAGTACCTCTGGAAGAGCAGGCAGTGCTCTTAACCGCTGAGCCATCTCTCCAGCAAGGAAGACTTTTTCATGAACTCCAAAATCACAGAAACATTTAAAAAAAACATCAAAAGAAGCTAACATTTAAAAAATAATTAAACATTTTTCTTTTCAACGAACACCCCATTTGTTTTTCTCAAAGAAACAAAATATGCACGTTCATCAAGGAACAAGGGCAGTTATAGTCCAGCCTGTCAGGAAGAGCTGTCTTCCTCACACCCTAACCCTAACCCTAACCCTAACCCTAACCCTAACTCTGAGTAAGGGCAGTTATAGTCCAGGCTGTCAGGAAGAGCTGTCTTCCTCACACACTGGAAGACAGTACTACTTGCCCCGCCTAAAATTTACTTGAAAGAAAAAGTCACCTCCTTATCAGGCCTGGACAGGAGATGGTGGCAACACTGACTCTTCCCACTACAGCCCAGGAAACTCATTCTTACCCCCCTTTGCCCCCCGCAAACAGGGTCTCTCTGTGTAGCCCTAGCTGTCATGGACTCACTTTGTAGACCAGGCTGGCGCCCAGCTTGAAAAACTCAAGTCTTAACATGCACAAGAGAATTTTCTGAGCGCTTCAGAGCGGCTGCACTCAGGTGGAGCCACCCAGGACTTTACTCAAGGCAGAAAAATGGAGTAAGAGTTGATTGAAAAAATAAATTCTGTTTTAGCTACAAGTTAGGAAAGGGAAAAGGAAAAATACAGTAACATTAACAAATGTTTAAATTGTATAAGTTATAAACTTTGATCCAAAATAAACAAATAAATAATAAATTTTGATCCACTATAAAATTCGAGACACTGCTGCTGTCTTGGCAAAAAAAAAAAAAAAAAAAAAAAAAAAAATCCATCTAAATTCAACAACTCATCTTTACATCTACACCTGCCCAGCTCAATACTACGAGAAAAAAGAATCTCAATCTTGCTGACTAGTGTTACTTTAAATTTAAGTCAAAACTTAACAATTTATTATCAATTAACAAATTATTATCAGTTCTCGTTCTTCTTGTTTTCTTTTGCTTTCCTTTGAGATAGGGTCTCATCTACTGTCTTGTTTTTTTCCCCCTCTAGACAGGATCTCTCTGTGTAGCCTTGGCTGTCCTAGTCTCACTTTGTAGACCAGGCTATCCTCAAACTCACAGCGATCCGCCTGCCTCTGCCTCCCAAGTGCTGGGATTAAAGGTGTGCACCATCATGCCCTGCTCCTTGAGATAGGGTCTCATTTTGCCCAAGATGGACCTAAACTGGCCAAGCAGACCAGAATGATCTTGGCTCCACTTCCACTTTTCCAGTGATGGGATTATATGTGTGCACCACCATGCCCACTTTTATAAAGCAACAGGGTTCATACGTGCTAAGCAAGCCTTCTACCTACTGAGCTACATATCCAGATCCAAATGTCTATCTTTCTGCCAGGTGGAAACACTGCCCAAGGGAGAAAAAAAGAATATATTGCATTTAACAAGTGTTCAGGAGCCAGTCAAAGTGCCACATGCCTGCAGCCCCAGCACTCAGGGAGGCACAGGCAGGCAGATCTCTATGAGTTTGAGGCCAGCTTAGCTATAAAGCAAGTTCAGGACAGACAGGGCTACACAGAGAAACCCTTTCTTAAAAAATAAAAATAATGGGCTGGAGAGATGGCTCAGTGGTTAAGAGCGCCTGCTCTTCCAGAGGTCCTGAGTTCAATTCCTGGCAACCAGATGGTGGCTCACAACCATCTATAATGTGATCTGATGCCCTCTGTTGCAGATAAAGCACTCATATATAATAAATAAATCAATTAAAAAAAAAAAAAGTGTTCAAGTTAAAGCTGTCACAAATTCTAGATTGGAAGACCAAAACAAGGGACTTTGTTCTGTCACTGGATTTTTTTTTTTAAAGCGAAGAGGGGAAGACTACTGCCTAGAAAACTGAAAATTGGTCTGAATTGGAACGCATTTCAGTAGTTAATGCTAATGGCCAGCAATTGATTGGTCTCAATGTTTTTGTAGTAGGAACAACTTCCAGCCAGGGGAAAACACCTCAACTGGTTGCTGAAAAACAAAGGTTATTACAAAACCACATGATCTGGTTTTCTTCATTAGTACTTTAATTCTCAAAAATAAGAGGCAGGGACTGGAGAAATAGCTCAGAGGTTAAGAGCGCTGACTGTTCTTCCAGAGGTCCTGAGTTCAATTCCCAGCAACCACATAGTGGCTCACAACCGTCTGTAATGTGGTCTGATGCCCTCTTCTGGCTTGTAGGTGTACCTGCAGGCAAAGCATTGTATACATAATAATAAATAAAATCTTAAAAAAAAAAAAAAAAAAAAAGAGGCAGGGTTGTAACTCAGTAGTAGAGTATTTGCCTGGCATGCACAAGCACAGGTGAGAGTTCCAACCCCAGCACCCCCCACTCCCCCACACACGTGCACACACATACACACCACACCAGACACACACATGAGCACACACCACACACCCCTACAGCCTTCCCACCACACATACCACACCCCATGCGTGCACACAAACAAACCACACACACAACAGACACACACCACAACCCCACCACACCACACGCAAACACACACATACTCACACGCACACACACACACTATACACCACACATACATACACACACAGGTACCATACACACACAAAGGTGGTGGGTGGTAGGGTGACAGATAGACAAAAGGAAAAAAGGGCAATGTCCTGTCCCTTTTCTGTACAGAATTAAGAACAAACTGGTAAGACGACTTCGTACAGCTGCCAAACTTTTCTTTAGCTTCTTTTCTTACATTCATGTGAAGTTTCGCAATAGCTTCCACTTACTTTACATCCCCCATGTTTAAAAACAAATTGCATTTGAGTTCCTCAACCCTTGTCCTAAAATATTATGATAACTCTTTAGTTTCTAAGTCTGGATGCAAAGAAAACATGGGGAAATGCTCAATTTCCTGAACTACGAGTCTATTTTATTCACATCATTTAAAATATATAGAGAGGACTGGGGGTGTAGCTTAGTTGGCACAGTGTGTGCACAAAACCCCAGGTTCAAGCCCCAGCAGCACATACACTGATAAACTGGGCATGGGAGTGAATGGTTGTAATCACAACACTTGGGAGGTGGAGATAGAATATCAGAAACTCAAGGGTGCGAGTTCAGCACAGGCTACAGAACATACTTCATAAAACACGCACACTGGGGGGGGGGGAGGACGGGACACAGATACACACATACACAATCACTGAGAGCTAAGACTGTGCTTGCCTAGCATGCGTAAAACCCTGGTACCACATAAACTGGACATGGTGGCACACACCTACAATCCTAACACTTGGGAGGTAAAGGAGGAGGATCAAGGGCTCAAGGTCATCCTTAGTTATCTCAGTTTGAGGTGCACCTGGGCTACAGGAGACCCTGCTCCGACTAATAACTAAGAAAATATACAGGATAATTAAGACTAAGTTCCATGATCCATTAAATAACTCTTATGAATGAAAGGTAAAAGCCACATTCAAGAAAAAAAACTTGGGGCTACAGAGATGGCTCAGAGATTAAGGGCACTGACTGCTCTTCCAAAGGTGCTGAGTTCAATTCCCAGAACCCACATGGTGGCTCAGAACCATCTACACTGAGATCTGATGCCTTCCTCTTGCCTAAAGACACACATGCAGGCAGAACACTGTATAAATAATAAATGAATCTTAAAAAAAAAAAAAGAAAACAAACTTTATTTTGTTAGTGTTTAGAGTATCTATACAGTTTCTATAGAAAGGATACTGCTGAAAAAGTTTAAACATAGGGCACAAATGAGTTTGCTGGGGGAAAAAATTTGCACATCTCCACAAACCTATATACTTCATATGAACCCTGAAAGATATTAAAGCACCCTCTGCTAGGCAGAAAACAAAGTTAGGAAAGTAGTAACACGGGAATCTGGGTAGGAGGTGCCCTGGGTGGAAAGCACCCCGGTGAGAACACCTAACAAGTCCCCACGGGCCTCCAACTTGGACCGACGAAGTCCCAGGCCCACATCCCTGTGTTTTGAAATAAATGAAACTTGGAAAAGGGAACGGGAAGGGGGCGAAATCAGAGCAGCGTCCTATTTTTTTTTTTTTTTTTTTCTTCTTCTTCTTCTTCTTCTTAACCCCTATGCCAACATTTTCGCTGGCTGGTCACCAGTCTGGGTGCCATATCCACCAAAAACAACAACAACAACAACCACGAAGCAATATCCCGGCTGCCATCCCACTAAAGACCCAGGCTAAAGACCTGTCTCTGTCAGCTGCTGTCTCTTTTCCAAATGTCCCCCCCCCCCCGCCCCTTGCGCTCTGGACTTCCAGATCATTACCGAAGCAACGCCTTCTAGCAACTAACTCCTCACACTGTCTCTTCCTAAACTCATCCACTTGATCTCTCCAAGCTCATACTTTCTGACACCAACGCCTCTGCTAATTCTTAGGAATCGCCGGGACCCTCGCTCGACCTGCTTTGCAGCCAAGCAGCGCATGCTTTGAGCCGAGCAAGGCTCCCGTCGTCACCCAGACCTAACCCCCGTGACATTTATTTGCCTCTGCCCTTTGCACAGCCGAGCCCTAAGCCCACTTTTTGGGGACCCTTGAGTCTCTAGCATAGTTTAGCAGTCCTCCTCTTTCTTCCACGCCAAGACCCTTCCATCAGACTTCCTCTACACTTCAGCTTCCCTCAGGATTCAACACCCCCCACCTTTTCCTCGCCACGCCCTGCACTCCCCCCCCGCCGCCACCACCCCCGGGGCTACTTACCCCCAAGTTCTCCCCACTCTTCAGTCCTCTGGCCCCGCCTTCCTCCAAAAAGGAAGGAGGCGGGAGAAGAGAAGAGGGCGGCACTCCGCAAGGTAAAGGCGATCTCCCATTAGCGCTCATGGCCGCCAATTGTGGCTTCCTCCTCTCTTATTGGCTGTCCTCAGCCTACGCCCCACCCTCTTCCTCAGACAGGCCCGGGCCACCGCCTCAGCGCCCCCGTCCAACACAGACTGGGAGGGGAGACCCCGGCCCGGGACGCTGAGCCCCGCCGGCGCAGAGGGGGGAGCCTCCTGTCAGCCCGCGGACCAGCTAACGTTCTCAGGACTCACCCGCTGGCAGCTCCGGCGCCTCCCGCCCGCCCGCGCTCGGTCCCACAATCTGCCTCCTGCTCCTCCTTCTCCCCCCTCCGCGGAGCAGATACTTTCCTCCGGTCCGGCCAGGCGTGTTCACTTCTCGCGAGAAGTCGGGGGTTGGGGGGGGCGGCGGCGGATGTGGGCGCGATTCGTGGGGGCTGAGTTGGACCTGGGGGCGGGGCCTGCATGCACGCCCGTGCGTGCGTGCGTGCGTGCGTGCGTGCGTGCAAGGGCCGGGCGGGTGCGGTACACACGACCCGCACGTGCAGGGCTGGCGTGGCCTGCGCGGGACCCCCGAGGCCAGGCAGATGTGGGGAGCAGAGCCCGACCTAACGCAGGCAGCGCCAGGACGAGGACGAGGGGAGCCGTGTGTGCGTGTGTGTGTGTGTGCGTGTGTGTGTGTGTGTGTGCGCGCGGGACAGTAGCCTGGTCTATACAGAGCGAGTTACAGGACAGCCGGGGCTATACAGAAACACTGTCTCCAGAACAGAACAAAACAAAAACAAAATTATCATGAGGAAGCCACAGGCGGATCTCTGTGACTTTTGGAACCAGCCTGGGATACGTAATGAACACACACAAATTATATGGTTAAGATGGCCATTTAAAAACCTAAAAAAGCAAACAGATTCTAAGCAGAGTTGACAAGTTAGGGGAGTCCAGGGTTCCAGACAGGTTAACTAGACGTGTTTTCCTCTCTAGAATTAACAGCAGCAATAGGGCGGCCATAGTCTGCCGAGTGTGTGGCTGTGTAGAGCAGGGCAGACGAAATCAGGGAGGCGGTGTTAGGCACCGAGCCCAGGGCCTTACAATCCACCAGAGAACTAAATCCCGATACCCAGTACCTCACCCCCACCCCCACCACCCCTCCACAATCTGCCTATCCAGGTCACCTAGAATGTGAGCGCCTCCCGCCTTGCCGCTGTCCAGAGTGCTAGGATTACAGGCATGCCTCACCAGACCGGGCCCCTTTGGCAACTCTGTGTTTGTTTTTGTTCTTTTCACTCCGCTTTCTGAACTTCCTGTCTGTGACCATATCTAACCTCACAGCATCCTCTGAATGGAGAAGAATACAGGTGATTTCTCCCTATGTAGAAAAATCAAAGTAAAGAATTTTGTTTGCTTGCTTGTTTTTATTTTAAGCGCATTAATGTTTTATATGTCTGTGTGAGGGTGTCGGATCCCCTGGAACTGGAGTTACAGACAGTTGTGAGCTGCCATGTGGTTGCTGAGAGTTGAACCTGCGTCCTCTTAAAGAGCAGCCAGTGCTCTTAACCACTGAGCCATCTCTCTAGTCCCCAGTGAAATGGAGTTTAAAAAAAAAAAAAAAAAAAAACTTTGTATGTGAATTTTATATATGGATTAAATCTTGTAATATGTAGCCTTTTGTGGTTGGATTCTCTTGACATAGTAGTTTGAAAGTTCATATGATAGTATTGTCTTTGTGGTTCATTTACTTAATGACTGAATAATATTCCACTGAGTGGACATGACCCTGATTACTCATTCATTCACTAGGTGATAAACTTCAGGGTGATTCCCACTTCCGGCTCATTACCAATACTGCCTTGAACATTCATGTACAACTTAACTATGTTTCCTACCAATACCTAGGAGTGTGGTTGCTGGGTCATATAAGTCTGCATCCGCATTGGTTTGAGTGAGAATGACCTTTATAGGCTCATACATCTGAACGCTTGGTCCCCAGTCGGTGGAGCTGTTTGGGAAGGATCAGGAGGTGTGGCCTTGTCAGAGGAGGTGTGTTCCTGGGGGGCGGGCCTTGAGGTCAAGCCCTGCCCTTCCCAGTCACCTTTCTCTGCCTGGTACATGTGAATCAAGATGTGAGCTCTCGGCTGCTGCTCCATGCTTACCTGCTTGCTGCCACGGTCCTCCCCACGATGGTCTTGGACACTGACCCTCTGGAACCATGAGCTCCCAATTAAATGCTTTCTTTTATCAGTTGCCTTGGTCATTGTGCTTTGTCACAGCAAGTGAAAAGCAACTAAGACAGCACTCTTAACTTTTTTTTAAAAGATGCATTTATTTTTATGCATATGAGTGTTCTGGATGCGTGTCTGTGCGCCACATTCATACAGTGCTTAAGAGGGCCAGAAGAAAACCCAGGATGCCCTGGAACTGGAATTACAGACGGTTGTGGACAACTATGGGGTGCTGGATGGAATGGACGGCCTCTGGGCCTCTGGAAGAGCAGCCAAGCTCTTAGTGGGTGAGCCTTCTCTCCAGCCCCTGCATTTTATTTTATTTTTTTCAAGACAGGGTTTCTCTGTGTAGCCCTGGCTGTTCTGGACTCACTTTGTAGACCAGGCTGTCCTCGATCTCACAGCGATCTGCCTGCCTCTGCTTCTTGAGTGCTGGGGTTAAAAGCTTTGTAGGCCAGGCTGGCCTTAAACTCAGATCAATTTTCCTATCTGTGTCTCCCTCAGTGCTGGGATTAAAAGTGTGTGCCACCACGCCCGGCACCAAGCCCGGCTTCAATCTTTGCTTTTCTACCCTATATCTGGTTATGGTGTACGTGCAACACCTCTACTTGTTTGAAGTTTTTTCGCTTGAAATTTGATGAACTTCTTGTTTTTTTTAGCAAATTTTGAGTGTTTTCAGTAATTCTCTCTTCAAATATTCTTCTAGCCCTTTTCTCTTCGCCCTCTGTGGAATTTGATGAGACCACAAAACTCTAAGGTTGTTTGTTTCATTTTTCCTTAGACTGTCTAGTCTCATTGGGTTATCCAAAGCTTTGTTTCTTCTGTCCTCTGACACACTATTGGTAAATGTTTCTTCTGATTTTCATGTTACTACTATATTTTCCTTTTCTTTTTTGTTTTGTTTTTATTTTTCTGAGACAGAGTTTCTCTGTGTAGCCTTAACTGTCCTGGACTCTCTTTGTAGACCAGGCTGGCCTCAAACTCACAGACATCACCTGCCTCTGCCTCCCGAGTGCTGGGATTGCAGGCGTGTGCCACTGCACTTGGCTTACTATATTATTCAAAATGAGACTTTTTTAATTTTTTAATTTTGGGGGAGAGCCATGCACCACACTATAGATGTCTTGGTCAGGTGACAGCTTGCAGGAGTCTCTCCTCCCAGCATGTAGGTTCTGGGAACTGAGCTCAGATGGCCAGGTCTGGTGGCAGGTGCCTTTACTTGTTGAATCTTCTTTCTGGTCCAAGTTTCAGTCCAAGATCAGGGGAGCCCATTGTTTGTTGGTTTCCAGAGGGCAAGTAGCACATCACAGCGTGTCCTTGTGACACAGTAAATTCATTACCTTGTGGCTGGGATACAAAAGAGCAGAGGAGGAAGGGGCTGGGAGGCCTCCCTCTGCGTTAGGGACATTAGGCCCCTAATGACTAGAACACGCCCATTAGAGTCTTCCTCAATTTTTACCCAAATCTGTAGGCTGAGCCTCCACTACACTGGCCTTTGAGGGACATTGAAGGCCCAAGCCATAGTGTAAAGGCCTTGTCCAGTAAATTTAGACAAACTTGATGAATATTTTTATTCATTTTTTGTATTTTGTTTTTTGTTGTGTTTTGTTTTGAGACAGGGTCACTATATGTGCCCCTGGCTGTCCTGGAACTTGATCTGTAGACCAGGCTGGCCTCAAACTCAGAGATCTTCCTAATACCTCCCAAGTGTTGGGATTAAAGTCCTCTGCCACTATGCCTGGTTAATGTTTTTAACTTATATTTTATTATGTGGGATCCACATTTTCTTTGCATGAGACGTTTCAGACGTTCCATGCTATTTCATGTTTACACCCTCTGAAATCTCCGCTCAGTGAGATTGGTGGTCAACTCCTTATGTCCTAGAGATTTCCTTAAATGCCCAGGACCAGTAAGCTCCTCAGTCTTTGCCCAGGGACTCAGTGCTTGCTGAGGCATACTTTCAGCCTCCAGACAGGCAGTTTATAACACAACTTTGCTTCCTACTGGGATGGAGCCTGAAGTTTAATCAATGGTAAGAAAATAAGAACTCCTCCGGTTTTTCCTGTACACACACACACACACACACAGCCCTGAGCATGCACATACCTAATGTACGTGTGTGTCTTAGATTTCCAGGAATACCTCAAGACTCTCCAAAGCTCCATACAGGTAGCACACACCCTAATTTTTCCTTGTGAACATGTTGATTAGCTTATCTTTTCTTCCCAGTTGTTATCTGCCATCACAGAAAGCCACCACATTAAACAGTCCCATCTCGTTGTTTAGACGAATGTCTCTGGCCATGTCCGGCACGGCCCCAGGTCAGTAAGGAAATGAAGCAAAGGCAAACAGGCCTTCAGAAAACGTAAGATCTGATAGACTGGGTTCTCTGATGAAGAAGCTCAGGTACTTCATTGCATGGCGCTGAACAAGGAGGCGACTGTCACATGCAGATAAGCAAGGTTTTACCATTCTACCATAGGTCTACGGCTGTGTGTGTGGGGCGAGTGACGTGGCTGTGCCGGTGCCAACCACACACACTCATTCAGGACTTCCTCTGCTCCCCACGGTTCCCAAACAAAATCTGTTCTTGGCAAGTCAGGTCAAAAAAAAAAAAAAGATAGCCTTCCCTTTTTCAGACTTTTCGTGTGCTCCGTTTCTTTCGCATGCGGTCATTGGCGGGTGGTATGCAGGACTGCTGGCTGGCATGGGTTGGCGTGATTCTGAGTTGGCTTAGAAAGAGTTCCTGAGGCAGCTGGCACGGTCACTGGTCTGCACACTCTTCTGGAGCAACTCTGCCAGCAGGGCTGGGTTCTGCTCTGTTCCGGTTTGTGTGTCTGTTGCCGTCCATGTGGCAAGCAGAAGGCAGCTGCACTCTAGCACAGCCTTCCTAGTTGTTCTAGGAAATCAGGTGCATGTGTTCGGTGTTTCCGCATTGCCACCATTTGCCGAATGCCTTGAAGCTGGAGGCTTAGTGCTGTTTTGGCCAAAGGGAACAACATGGAGTTGAAGAGAGAAATGTGGCAGTTGGAATCTGCTGGTTTGGTGAAAAACTACTCAGGGGTCCTTGCAATGAACCCTGAAATCCTTAAGGTTGCCTTAAGTACGTCCAATCACAGTTTGCTGTGAATGTGACTTTGAAGGGACGCTGAGCCCACCCTGTGCCTCACAAGGCTGTCAAGCTGCTGGCTTTCATTGTATCTGCTGCAGGATGTTGGTTTTCAAGACTCCTACAGAAATTGGGAGGCAGGAAGCTGGAAAGGATAAGTTAAACTGCCTCAAAACTCACTGTCTTAGCTGTGTGTGGTGGCGCACGTCTTTAATCCCAGCACTCAGGAGGCAGAGGCAGGCAAATCACTGTGAGTTCGAGGCCAGCCTGATCTACAAAGCAAGTCCAGGACAGCCAAGGCTACACAGAGAAGCCCTGTCTCGAAAAACAAAACAAAACAAACAAACAAACAAACACAAAGAAACTCTCACTGTCTTCTTAAGGCCTACCATTTTCTTTGAGGAAACACTCATCGATGCAAATCTTTGGACAATTTCCACACTTTGTGCTTTTATCATTTGTTCCATTTTCATTTTTGAGACAGTCTCACTCTCTGGACCAGGCTGGCTTAGAATTCACTGTATAGGCCAGGCTTGTAACAGTTTCCCTATGGAGGCCTCCTGAGTGCTGGAATTACAGTTCTGAGTCCCCACACCCAGGCTAATTTCCAAAATTCTGAAAAAGTTGATCCTTAGAGGGCCAGCAAAATTGCTTAGCAGGTAATAGCACTCGCGAAGCAAACCTGACAGTCTGAGCTAAAGTTCCAGAACTCATGACCACCAGATGTGCACCATATGTTGCCCTGCCAAAAACAATGCTTTTAATTTAAAAGCTGGTCCTGACAATTTTGTTTATTACTCTGTGTGTGTGTGTGTGTGTGTGTGTGTGTGTGTGTGTGTAGGTGTATATATATATATCCCCCTCCTAGTCGCCTGTTCTTGTAGTGGTTTTCCTTCCTGGCCCCAAGCTCCCGGAGTAAGGACTCACGGAGACTCAAAGTCTTTTTACAAATACCTAGGCCATATAGCTAGGCTCTTCTCTGACTAGCTCATAACTTAAAATAACCCATTTATACTAATCCACATTCTGCCACGCAGCTGGTTATCTCTGCTCAGGTACCATGTGTTTGACCTTTTTGCATCTTCACGGGCCAGTCTGCACTTGGCTCTATCCCAGAATCCTCCCTGCCTGCCGTATGCCCCGCCTCCTATTTATTTCCCACCTAAGCTATAGGCCATCTGGTTTTTGATTGTCAGCAGCCTGTAACTCTTTGCCTATGACCGAAGCATCCTAGGGTCTTCCCTTCCACGTTAATTTGTTTATTGGTGTTGTGCTTGTTCACTCAGGTCTTATTTAAACAGCCAGGTTGGTGAATCTTCGCGAATGCAGCTGCTGGTGTTTCCAGGAGACACAGTCTATTCCTCTGTCTCTCTTCTGCAATGAGCCCCGAGCCATAGGTGCAGGAGCTGCGCTGCAGGTATCTCAGCATTTTGATCTGTTGTGGTTTGCTAGGCTTTTGTGTGTGTGTGTGAGCACACTCATGAAATTTTGTTGACCATGGTTCCTAGAAGTGAAATAGAGAAAGTCTACAAAAACATCTTTTTTCCCCGTTTTGCTTATTTGGGTGTACTGCGGGACACGTCTGGAGGTTGGAAGACAACTTTTGGAAGTCTCTTTCTACCACGTAGGACTGACTGGGAGACGAAGCTCAGGCTCTTAAGGTTGGATAACATACACCTTTATCTGCTGGGCCATCTTGCCAGCCCCCAAAGGCCAGACTCTCTTATTTGATATATGTAGAAATAGCCTGGATCAAGTGAACAAAAGTCTAGCCCGAGTCATAAAAAGTCACAGACTTCCCCCCCCAATCAATTCCTAGACCCGAGGCAGCTTATACACCCAGAACCCCTTGAGTGATGGAGAGTCCCCTGACTCTAACAAAAATTTACACTTTTGGTCTTTTTGTTTTGTTTTGTTTTCATCAGAAAAACCTTTTAACAGGGTAACCATACTTTGAGGAAAAGGGAATAAGAAGACCTTTAGACAATATTGCACCCTATTTCTGAACTGACACTATCTGTAAGTGGACCAAATGTCTCTGAGGTCCAGCAGTCAGAGTTAGGGCTTACAGAGGTCAGGCGATCAATGGAGTTTTAAGATTGGTCTCACTGTGGACCTGGTGGGTCTCTATGACGGTCTTCTGGGTTTTTTTCCCCACATTTTGAATAATTAGAATAGATTTTTCTTTTCTTTTCTTTTTTTTTTTTTTTTTTTTTTTTCCCCGAGACAGGATTTCTCTGTGTAACAGCCCTGGCTGTCCTGGACTCACTCTGTAGACCAGGCTGGCCTTGAACCCACAGTGATCCATCTGCCTCTGTCCCCCAAGTGCTGGGATCAAAGGCGTGCACCACCACGCCTGACTTAGAATACATAGATTCTCTTAGCACTTAGCCAGTCAGTTCCCTGTGAAGTGAGGGCTGTTGTGGTGGGAAAGGCGGAGCAGAGAAGCCGGGGTGTAGTCCAGGGACAGAGCACTCACTCAGTGCCCCCGAGTCTCAAGTACAACCAGGTGTTGGCGCCAGTTGCAGCTGCTGTACCAAATACAACTTCACTGAACAGGAAACTGAACGCCCATCGGGAAGCTGTCCGCTCAGAAAGCAGATTGCCTGCGAGGTCAGTGATGCGCTCTCGCTGCACTCCCTCAGAGGCATTGGGGAGGGCAAGTGAAGTCCTGAGACAGTGTGTGTGTTTTTAACATGGGTGCCACCATGTCAAGGACTCCAAGGCCTCAGCCCCACGCAGGGTTTGGGGGGTGCTGGCAAAGCCTTCCCTGGGTGAACCTCAGAAAGATGATTCTCGAAGAGAGCACACGTGACTCAGGGATGCTATTTCCTCTTCAGGAGAAGGAGACTGGAAGGTTCCATTTGGTTGGGCTCGGTACAGCTGTAGCATATTAGACAGTATTATGACCTTGCTACTGTTTTTATTTAGAGACTGCGTATGTCTCGAGGAGACTTATATGGACGTGAACACGGTACGGAGCTCATTTAGGGTGGGTTATCTTATGTGGCAACCTGGCTGAGAGAGGCAGCCTCCATCTGTTTGGCCGACCGTCTTCCTGGGGCATCCATGGGAGTGTTCTGAATGGGATGGCGTTTGAATCAACAGGCTGATTAAAGCAAATTGCCCTTCTCTTTGATTGGGCTTCATCCAATCCATTAGAAGGCTGAACTGAAAAAATGGTGGGCTGAGCACTGTGGCCCAGACCTGCCTGGCTGTTTTCATCTTCTCTTACCTGAGGGCTACAGCTTACCAACTTCTTTTTGGGTCTTTTTTAAAAGGTGAAGTAGAGGGCTGGAGAGATGGCTCAGAGGTTTGGGAGCATTGACTGTTCTTCCAGAGGTCCTGAGTTCAATTCCCAGAAACCACATGGTGGCTCACAGCCATCTTTGGTGTGAGCTGATGCCCTTTTCTGTCATGTAGGCAGAGCACTGTGTACATAATAAATAAATATTTTTTAAAAAGTGAAGTAGGGTTTGAGGTTTAATGACTACAGGCTTCAGCCCAAGGGGTTAAGAGAAAGAGAGGTGCTGAGAAGATAGCAAGACACAGCAGAAAGCATGGGAGTGAATTTCTCCCAGAAAGAGTCATGGAAAGCAAGACATACCTCAGTGTAGGTCCTGGCTCTTTAAGAGAGAGTCGTCAGCTCTCAGGCTTTTTGACTCAGACAGGGATTAATATCACCGACTTCCCTGGGGCTCCCAGGTGCAGATGGCAGACTGTCTCTATGATTGCATAAGGCACGGCTCACCGTGTGATGTTGCACAGGCCTTTGTTGGGGGGAATGAGCCAATGCCTCTTCACCCTGGTAGGGCACCGACGACAGACCTAAGACACTGTTCCACAAGCTTGGTGAGGCGATGAGTTTAACTGAGGTGACTCACGTGGGTGAGCATGGATACACCACAGAAGAAGAAAACGTCTCTGCCCTCTAGCAGGTGTTGACTGCCTCGTGAGCCCCTCTCTGCCACCACAAAACATTAGCACTCCCAGCCTTGCACGGGGAGAGGACCGCTGTCCCTTGTGCTTGCTGCTTATTTCCCTTCTTGCTCCGGCCCCAAATACCTGACGAAAGGTAACTTGAGGGAGGAAAGGCCTCACACTCTGCCTCACACTTCAGAGAACTGAAGTCCACCCGGACGGTGACCAGCATGGGAAGCAGAGCGTTGCATTGCGTGCTGAAGTCAGGAGGCAGACAAGGGGAACGCTGGCTTCTCCCCTCTCCCCCTCCCCCCTGTGCTATGGTGCCACCTACATTCAGGGTGGGTTTTTCCTCCTCACATGGTTGTGAGCTGCCGGACACAGGTGCTGGGAACTGAATGTAGGTCCTCTGCAAGAACAATTGCTCTTAACCGCTAAGACGACCGCCGGCCCTTTAATTTATTATTTTTAATTATGTATGTATGTATGTATGTATGTGGGGGGCTATGTATATGTGTGTGAGGGTGACCAAGGAGGCCAGGAGCTTCTGATCTCCTAGAGCTGGGAGCTGCCTGACATGCATGGTGGAACCCAAGATCAGGACCTCTCCAACACTAGACCTTATTATTTTATTTTATTTTTGAGACAGGCTCTCTCACTGAAACCAGACCCCACTGATTGGCTGGGCTGGCCATCAGGCCCCAGACACCCTCATGCTTTTGCCTCCCCAGATCTGGGACCTAGTCATGAGCAGTGGCCTGGCTTTTCCTGTGAGCAGGAGATCTGAAACTTGGGTCCTTACGGCATGTGTCACAGTCACTTACCAGCTGAGTTCTCCATAGTGCTTTGGCTCCCTGTAAGCCGGCAGTGTGGCTCAGTCACAAAGGCACGTGCTGCCAAATCTGGTGACCTGAGTTGTATCTCACTCACATAGTGGAAGGAGATAGCTGACTCTAAAAATTTGTTCTCTGACATTCACACATGTGCCAGATGTGTGCACATGAGTGCACACTCCTGAAAGAAAGAAAGAAAGAAAGAAAGAAAGAAAGAAAGAAAGAAAGAAAGAAAGAAAGAATCCTGCCTGTGCATTCTAGCACTGGGCTGCAGGCATGTACCACTGCACCTACACAGGTTTTCCCTTTCTTTCTCCTTTTTTTTTTCCATCCGTCTTTTAGACAGACTCTTGATATATAGCTTAGGTGAGCTTTGAACTCCGGGCTTCCTGCCTCAGGCTCCCGAGTGCTGGGCTTATAGGCACCTGCTACCATGCCTGGCTCCGCCTTGACATTTTGACCTCTTGACCTTTATATTTACCATGAGGCAAACAGCAAGGTGATGTCATCTCACATGTTACTCCAGAACCTTTTGTTGAAAAGTACATTCTTTGTTCTGTTTCTGTTTCTGGTGTGTGTGTGTGTGTGTGTGTGTGTGTGTGTGTGTGTGTGTGTGTGATTCACCCACACGCAATCAATTACATTTCAGCAATTAAAACACAGAGGTCTAGAGCTGTATCCCTGTTAAGCACTTACCTAGTGCACGTGAGGCCTTAGATAGGCTCCCCAGTATCATGCATACAACAGTCCAAAACAGCGTGGAGCTCAGGGCTTGCTCAGCAAGTGCCTCTTCCCACAGAGCCACCCCACCAGCCTGTAGTTAGGCCCTCAGTGTCTCACCAAGCGTCTCATAGATTTAGTATGTTTTTGGATCTTTATTTTGAGACGGGGTCTCATGCAGCCCAGGGTGGCCTCAAACTGAGTGTGTAGCTGAGAATGACATTAGACTTCGGGTCTCTCTGCCTCTCTCTCAACAGCTGGGACTATAGGTATGTGCTACCACCAGTTTGTTCCTGGGTCATTCCCGGCTGGAGCCCACACCTGGCTCAGGATCCATGCTCTGATTACCTTCCTGGAAGACTATGTTCCGATGTGTCCTGTTAGCACCCTTGAGCCACTGATCATGGCAATGTCTGATAAGTCTCTGTCATAAAATTACTTTTTCCTTGGTAATTAATGAGAACTTAATGAGAGAGCGTTTTGAGACCTGGGTCCATCCAATCTCTCATCACAATTTCTACTCACTTGGTTTAGTATTTGTGGATCTGTGTGGCTTCTAAGATTATTACTATGATGATTATTAAAGATGTGTCCTTGGGCTGGGCCTGGCAGCGCACGCCTTTAATCCCAGCACTCGGGCAGGCAGAGGCAGGCATTATCTCTGTGAGTTCGAGGCCAGCCTGGTCTACAAAGTGAGTGTAGGATAGCCAAGGCTACACAGAGAAAACCCTGTCTCAAAAAACCAAAAAAAAAAAAAAAAGATGTATTTTTTTAAAATTAAAAAAAAAGTGTGAGTGTTTGCCTGCATGTATGTGTATATGTGTATGCACTATGTGCATGCAAGCCCACAGAGGACAAAAGTACACATTCAACCCATGTGGGTGCTGGGAATGGAACCCGTGTCTTCTTCAAGAGCAAACAGTGCTCTTAACCACTGAGCCATCTGCCCAGCCCACTAAATGCTATATTTAAATTCTACATTCCTGCCACATGGATTAGCTCTCATGTCGGAGGAGAAGCCTTATCTCCTTCCCTTTATCCCTGTAGCATGGCTCATGGGTCCCCGTGGCACTCGGTGGGCTACCTCACTTGTTGTTTGGATCGTTCTGGGTTCGGCCAGCCCTCAGTCCGGACACATCCCTATCACTTTAAGTGCTGCACTTCCTGGATCACCCTGGTGTTCCAGAGTCACGTCGTGTTTCCCACCCCAGCCTTGGGATCTATCTTTTTCAAGGGGCAATGCTTCTTTTTAATGGAGCTTGTTCATTAGAAACCAAGACCAGGTGTGATTGATAATGTAAAGATGTTACGATTCCCAAGCCCTCAGTAAACAGAATTAGAGGGGTAAAATGTACGTTACAAAGGAGAAAGATTTCCTTGTATATCACATTCGTATTTGCAGTTGTCTTCTGACCCAAGAGTACCCAATTTGTTCTAATTTTTTCATCAGTTGACACCTTTGTCAGAAAAAAATCTTTTTTTTTCCCCCTTTGTTTTGTTTTGCTTTGCTTTGCCTTTTGAGACAGGGCTTCTCTCTGTGTAGTCTTGGCTGTCCTGGACTCACTCTGTAGACCAGGCTGGCCTGGAACTCACAGCGATCCACCTGCCTTTGCCTCCGAAGTGCTGGGATTAAAGGTGTGCGCCACCGTGTCTGGAGAAATCTTATTCATTTTATCCTTAGTATATTTATTTACTTGGTCAGCATCCCCCCTCATGTGCAACCAGTCTCTTGATGCATTACTAGTCCCTACCTCTGCCAGAGATGCCTCACTTTCAAGTGAGTTAATGGTGCTGCTTATCTCACTGCCTCCTAAATCCCTAATTCCTAATAGCTCTGTTTGTGTGTGTGTGTCTGTCTGTCTCTCTGTGCTTGTGTCTGTGTGCATGTGTGTGTGTGTCTGTCTGTCTATCTGTGCCTGTGTCCATGTGCATGTGTGTGTGTTTGACTGTCTGTGTCTGTCTGTCTGTGCCTGTGTTCTTTTGCCTGTTTCCGTGCCTGCGTGTGTGTGTGTGTGTGTGTGTGTGTGTGTGTGTGTATGTGTGTATGTACTAGGGTTTGAACCCAAGGCTTTGTACACGCTGGATAAACACTCTGCTGTGGACCTATAGCTCAGTTCAACCTGACAGCTTTTAAAGTGAATTATTCAGGAGGGACAAAGGTAGGAGGAAATGGGAGGAAGAAAATAAGAAAAACTGGCAGGTATGTTTGGAACTATTCTTTGGTCAAAAATAAAAAGCCGCCTGGCAAGCCGGGCATGGTGGTGCACGTCTTTAATCTCAGCACTCGGGAGGCAGAGGCAGGTGGATCGCTGTGCGTTTGAGGCCAGGCTGGTCTACAAAGTGAGTCTAGGACAGCCAAAGCTACACAGAGAAACCTTGTCTCGAAAAACAAAACAAAACAAAAAAAGCCACCTGGCACAGTGACCCATGCCTGTAATCCCAGCACTCAGGGAGGCAGAGGCAAGTGGATCTCTGCGAATTCGAGGCCAGCCTGGTCTACAAAGCAAGTCCAGGGCAGTCAAGGCTACACGGAGAAACTGTCTCAAAAAAAACCACCAATAAACAAACAAATAAAAGAAAAAAGCCATGGCTGGCTGGAGAGATGACTCAGTGGCTAAGAGCACTTGCTCTTTCAGAGGATCTGGGTTCGGTCCCCAGCACCCACATCAGGGGCTCATGTCTCTAAGCCAGTGCTAGGCTAGGGCATCTTCTACCTTGCACGTACATGGTGCAAGGCAAAGCACCTACGCTGAGCACGACACAGGGCGATGTGCCCAGAAGTGTCTGTGTAGTGGGGCAAACCCAGGTCCCTGAGCATGACATCAGTGATAGTGCTGAGCTGCATCCTAATTCCCAGGTACACCCATCCTTTCTGACTCCTCGTCTGATTTATTTTTTATTTTATTTATTTATTTATTTATTTTTTGTGGTGCTCATGCCAGGTAAACACTCATGAGTTGCAGCCCCAGACCTGTGTGCATTCATTCTAAACTAAATGGTTCCAGAATTTCTGCCTCCCTTCCTTTCTTTTATGTACTTTGTGTGCACAGACGGGTGTGTGAGCATGCATGTGCCGTGGTGCCTGTGTGGAGGTCAGAGGACAACTTATTTCACTATCTGAAGACTGAGAATTGGACTCAGTCAGGCTTGGTAACAGGTATCTCTACCCAGTGAGCCATCATCCTGACCCCAAAGAAAGTCTTCTTTTTTTTTTTTTTTTCTTTTAAAAAATTAAGTATTATTGTGAGTCTGTGTATAATGTCTGTGGAGATCCAACCCAAGGCCTTGTGCATGCTAGGCAAGAACTCTATCCACTAAGCTACACCCCCAAGCCCACCAAAACAGCTTCTAGAAAGGTGTGTCTCGGGCCAGCAAGGTGACTCTGTAGGCAAAGGCACCTGCCACCAACCAAGCCTGGGGACCCAAGATCAATTCCTAGAACACACACGGAAGGAGAGGACATACTCCTGCAAGCTGACCTCTGACCTCCACACATGTACCAGGGTACTTGCACCTCAACACAAAATAAATACACATAATAAAAAGAAGAATCTTGGTGGATTCACACTACCTGATTTCAAGATTTAAGACAGCTGGGCGGTGGTGGAGCACGCCTTTAATCCCAGCACTCGGGAGGCAGAGGCAGGCATGAGTTCGAGGCCAGCATGGTCTACAAAGTGAATCCAGGACAGCCAGAGCTACACAGAGAAACCCTGTCTCGAAAAACAAAAACAAAAACAAAAAAGAAGAAGACTAGTCTTAAGTATTAACAAAGATTTGAATAGAGACTTTGCCAAATTAAAAGAGAGAGAGAGAGAAACACCTTTTGGAAAACAGTTTTTGGCAATCCCTTATAAAGTTCAACCTACACTTATTACCACATAAGCCAGAAATCCAAGAGAAATAAAAACATTCAAACAAAGACTTGCACATGAATTCTCATAGCAACTGTCCTCTAACAGCCCTGAATTACAGCCCACACAAATGCACACCAACTGGCAACCAGATAAAAAGTCACAGCGCACACGTCAGTAAGACAGCATTTGCAATAAGGAGCAATGCGTGCAACGCATGGAGGCATTGCCCTTCTATGTTTGACTCTCGGAAGCCTTCTAGAACACTCCGGAGAAAGCAAACTTGAAGGACAGAAATCAGATTAGTGTTTGCTGGAGGCTGTGGTGGGTGGGGTGGGGTGGGACTCCTACAGAAGCTTCAAAAGAACTTGTTGGAATAAAAAATGTCCAAATCACACAGTTATAAAGGAAACGTGACCGTGTGTGTGTGTCTGCCTCTTCTTCAGCTCTGAGACTGTAGATATGAACTACTACATGTCTGCTCCTTTTAAGGGTATAGGGGACCCAAGTCAAGTCCCTTTGGTTATGCTTGCATTTTACCAAATGAGACATACACACACACACACACACACACACACACACACACACACACACACACACTCCCCAGCCCTGTTGCAGTTAGTTTTATTCTGAATAACACAACTTTGCTATAGGTGATGGCTATACTAGGGATCAGGCACAGACAGAGGCAAGGAGACTAGGGAGGACGTTGTAGCGCCATGGAAGCCACAGGCCATAGTGGCCGGCACCCAGATGGCTGAGCAGAATGAGGGAAACCAAGGACACCTCCTGGGTTTCATGCGAATCTCTGGTGTAAGTATAAAAGGAACTGACTGGGAGAAGCCATGTGGGGAATGAGACCTGAAGGAGGAGGTGCGGACACACCGTGAAGGAAGGCGGGGCATGTGGAGTTTGTAGTGATAAGGCAAAGGAGTGCTGAGAAGCGGAGAGAAAAGAGGCGAGGAAGACATCCCTTGGCATGCCCTGACTTAATTTACCACCAAAAGTGATCTGGACTTTGTTTAGTCACTGGAACTCACTGAGTGGTTCTTCTAGTAGGAGGGTAGTTGGTCCCAGGGTAACTAACTAGAAGCAGTAATGTGGACCGTGAATTCCAAGGGAAGCACTGGAGGGCAGGAGACACTGCATTCACTTTCTGATTCTTAGGAGTTGGCGCAGCACAGCGAATGGAGCTAGGTTACCTCTCACTAGGGACTGAACTGCACCCACCTCACAACTCATAAGGTGAAGGATTAACCCTTTGTGCCCCCAACTATGATAAGCGGGGAATGCACACGTGGATAAGCATACAGAAATAATGCTGGATGACGGTATTGGTGTACTGTTAACATACACGCCCCAGTCTGCCTAGCAACCTAGGACGTCACTACTGGGTGGGCCCAGGATCTCTCTCTCTCTCTCTGGAGTGCCCCTCTTCCTTCTTCCTCTTGAAGCACCAGATGTTACCCAGATTTTTTTTTTTCCCTTCAAGACAGGGTTTCTCTGTGTAGCCTTGGCTGTCCTGGACTTGCTTTGCAGACCATGTTGGCCTCGAACTCACAGCGATCTGCCTGCCTCTGCCTCCTAAATGCTGGGATTAGAGGTGTGCACCACCACGCCTGACCATCACCCAGATCCTGAGATCCCCAAAAAGAACCAGAAAGACTCAAAACTGCTGTAAATACAAGAGGAATCTTTAACGTTACAGCTCAAGCTGGATCCGACAACACCAAATCTAAAGTATCTGGAAGCAACTCCAGGCGTTGACCTGGGAACTCTTTTATAAGTTCCTCACTTCCCTTAGGAGCCCCCTAAGCAGGGGAGAATCCTAGTTAACATAAGGGGGTCTAATGTCCAAATGGCTACAGAAAAAGGTGCCAACACCACTTATGGAGTAACTTTGTTCTCTTTACTCACGGAAGTGTCTTCTTAGTAATCCCATCTCTGGTGGTGACACTATCAGATAATGCTATCTCTGCTGGCTTTTCTTTGTAGCTGTGAGCTCAAATCTTCTTATCTTTTTAAATCTCTCTCTCTCTCTCTCTCTTTTACACACCTTTTAAGTCTGTTTCTTCAAAGAACTTGGTGACCCTCAGATAGGTGCCAAGGCCATTTGTGGTGGCCTGTTAGCTCACGCACTCCCCGTTTGTTTGTTTTTTTTGGTTTTCAAGACAGAGTTTCTCTGTGTTCCCTTGGTTGTCCTGGGCTCACATTGTAGACCAGGCTGGCCTTGAACTCACAGCAATCCACCTGCCTCTGCCTCCCAAGAGCTGGGATTAAAGGCGTGCGCCACCACACCCAGCTCAGTTCTTAAAAATCTTTTAGGCCTCTCATCTTCTCACTCCATGATTATATAATAAACTCCTCCACATCATATCTGTAGTGTGGCTTATATTTCATATTTAAAATCTACTACTGCAATTGTCTGTCAGCATCAGCTATAGGTGTACCTACAGATTACAGAATGGACAAGATGACCCAGGAGCCCCTCTGGCGTCTCATGCAACCTAGACTGGCCTCACATTCACAAAGTAGCCACAGTGTAACCCCTGCTCCTCCTGTCTCTACCTTTAGAGCTAGGACTCCTTACAGAAGACCCCTGGACATCACTTTGCTCTATCAAAATGTAGAGGGTTTTTTGGGTGGGTGGGTGGGACAGGCAGTAGTGAGGTGGGGTGCTTGAGGCAGGGTCCATTGTAGTGCAGGCTGGCTTCACCCTCTCTGTGCGAGGCCTGGAACCCCTGACTCTCTTGCTCCCACCTCCCAAAAGCTGGGACCACAGCCACCATGCCCAGCAAAGATGTGGCTTCCTTAGCAGTCAAACATTGAGTGCCAAGAACCAAAAGCTCCCCCAAAGACAGGAAATGGAAGTCAAGTACAGTAACAAATTGTACTGAGAGGGTCAGAAGGAAGGCGGTGAACAAAGCCAGAGAATGTGCCAGAAGCCTCAGGCCTGCTGCTCCCCAGCTACTTCCTTAGGTGGAAGCGTTAGGCTGGGGGGTTGTCTTCTTCCCAGCACCGCAGGGAAACCCGGCAGAGGCCTCACCAGTCTTTCCAGGCCTGGCGTCCCTTGCCAAAGCAAACAACCCCAGCTCTCCGATTGTGCTCAGGCTCGGCCGGGAGAACAAAGATCCCTTTCTTTCCTTCCCCAGCGCTGTTGCTGCAGCCAAAGGCGCTGTTTACACAATCTTCCCTGGTGAAGAATTTGTTCCTTTTCTCTCTGGGTTGCAGCTGGAAAGGATTGAGTTCCTCCCTCGCCTGTTCCTTAGTCCTGGTCTCTGGGCAGGAAAGGTGCCACTACTCGACCTTCCCATCCCTAGAAATGTCAGCGTACTCAGGAGTAACTCTGGGCCCTTTGGTGATATGACAGGGGGGTTTAGTTCTACTGGCAGAAAGCCTCTCAGGCTGGGAAAGGGAGGGAGGCCAGCTTCCTTTCCTTTCCAGCATTCCAGTCCCTTTCTTTCTTTTCTTTTTTTCTTTCTTTCTTTTTTTTTTTTTGAGACAAGGTTTCCCTGTGTAGCCCTGGCTGTCCTGGACTCACTTTGTAGACCAGGCTGGCCTCGAACTCACAGAGATCCTCCTGCCTCTGCCTCCCTGAGTGCTGGGATTAAAGGCGCGCGCCACCACCACCATGCCGGGCTAATCCTCTTGCGTTTCCCAGGTTTTCTCATGTACATTTCTACAGTAGAGTCAAATCATCAAGGGCAGACTTGGGTTATTTTGAAAAGATGATAGCAGGCTGGGTAAAGTGTTTCCTAAAACGTTTTCTTTAGTCCTCAGTGCATTACTGACTAGATCTAGCAGGGCAGATGTCTCGCCCACATCTTCTAAACAAAAGCAAGAAGGGAACAGAAGAGTGGGAGAGTCTAATTTTAGTGCTGGCAGGGAATCCTAGTGCTAAGTTACTCTTGGTAGCTTGGTAACTAGGAAACAGCAGAGAGCGAGAATTTACAGTCTAGCTTTCCAACAAGTTTTAAGGGCTAATTTTGCGCAGCTCAATGGCAGAACATATGCTGAGTATGGTGATGCCCTGGGTTCAATGACCAGAACCAAATACTAAAGCAAAGCAAAAAAGCAAAAAAACAAAACAAAAAAACCCCAAAAAAACCAGATTTAAAGATGCACTACTTTCGTCTAGTTCCGTGGCATCCCAGGGGGGCAGGTGCCACCTCATTTCACAAGGGAGGGACACACAGCAGCGCAACAGGAAGTTAACAAAAGCTCCTCGAGTAACTTGAGCCCAGGATTCTGGAACTTTCCATCCAGATGATTCCACAGGGCCAAGCTGTTTTCTGAAAACTGCATGAGTCTGTTATGGTTTCAGGTTTTTTGTTTTGTTTTTAAATTTTAATTATTTATTTATTTTTGTGGTTCCAGGGATCGAACCCACAGCCTGGCTTGCGCTGTATAAGCATTCTAGTACCAGAAAACAACCCCAGCCCTTGCGTCTTTTGTAAATGAGTCAACTGTTGCTTGCTGTAAACTTTTTTCCCTACCTCAAATCCCTATTGGCGGTGGTTCCCCTGTTGCTAAGGGAGCCAGGGTTGTTTGTTAGTGCGCAGCTATGTTTTGGAAATTTTGTAGTTCCGGCTCCAGGTGTTGGGAGATGTGGATGGAGAAGCCATAGGCAGTGCAGAGGGGCCACAAGTCAGAAACCATCCCTTCCCAGGATACAAACGCCTCACGCCAGCCAGCTCCCCCACCCCCACCTCAGCAAGCCGTGCAGAGAGCCTTTCTGTAAAAAGCAGCTTCGCAGTTCCTGGAAGGCCATGATCCTCCACGGTTAAAAATATCCACCAAGGGGACAGAGCTGTGCCAGCTAAACTGAGCGCGCTCAGAACCCCCAGTGTGGTTAAAAAAAAAAAAAAAAAGAAGGACGCGCCTGCATGATAGCGGCAGGGGTGCTAATTTTAAAAATAGTCTTCACTGAGAAACCTCAGAAATTGTCCAGATTTCTTCTTCTTGCGTCCCATGGCATCCTGGGGGCAGCGTTGTATGACGCAAGGACAGGCATGTGCCACCACGCCTGGACAAGCCTTGATTGTTAAACACCAGAGTAAAAGGCACCTACTTCACACGAGTGGAAATTCGGTCTGAAGCGTGCGGGCCCCTCTGGGTTGAGTGTCTTTCCTGTTCAGCCTTCTGTGCTGCATTAGGTCCGACGAAGTTAGGAGGCAGCTTGCTCTCTGGCGCTGGGCCTTTCTCTGGAGGTTCTGAGAAAAACCGAATTCGATTTACCCGCTGACAAAAGCCTCTTCTTGCAGTTGTGAGGCGAAGCTCTCTGCTTACTCCGGCCCCCAGCCAGGATGCCATTCTTAGCAGAGACTACTTTCTGTCTGTTGCAATGGTTCTCTCTGGCTACGAAGCAAGCAATAGTCCGTTAAATCCTCTCCTGGAGTCCGAGTTCCTCTAACCCTGACAGTGTAAGAAAGCTCTCGCTGGACACACGCCTTTAATCCCAGCCAGCACTCAGGAGGCAGAGGCAGGCGGATCACTGAGAGTTCAAGGCCAGCCTAGTTTACAAAGTGAGTCCAGGACAGCCAAGGATACACAGAGAAACCCTGTCTCGAAAAACAAAACAAGACAAAAACCAAAAAACAACAACAACAACAAAAAAAAAAAAAAAAAAAAAAAAAAAAGAAGAAGAAAGAAAGAAAAAGAAAGAAAGCTCGCTACTGTTAACGTGACTGGATGTGGCCCATGCAGTCTCCCAGCACCTAAGCAGGGGAGTGGTGTCAAATGCACAAAATCTGGGGCTCACAGCAGGGCATGTCTAAGGAGTCATTGGTTTATTTTGAGGTATTGGGGAATGGAACAAGGGGCACAGCATACACATACTAGGCAAATAATCTACCTCAGAACTATACCCTCAGCTGCTTTATCTTATGGTTTTAAAATTTTTTATTTTACGTGCATTAGTGTTTTGCCTGCATGTATGTCTGTGTGGGGGTGTCAGATTCTGGAGTTACAGACAGTTGTGAGCTGCCATGTGGGTGTTGGGGATTGAACCTGGGTCCTCTGGAAGACCCATCAGTGCTCTTAACCGCTGAGCCAACTCTCCAGGGCCCTATCTTCTGTTTTTGCAACAGGGTCATACTATGTACCCTAGGCAGACCTCACACTCCAGACCCTTCCAACACGTGCCACCAAGCTTAGCTCTTTCTTTTGGCGGCGGGGGTGGGGGTGGGGCGGTGTTCAAGACTGTTTCTGTGTATAACAAGAGCCCTGGCTGTCCTGGACTCACTTTGTAGACCTTTGTAGCTATCTACGGCCTTCACTGTTTGTAAAGTGGCCGCTTGGTCACAACGTGTGATTGTCCAGTGTCCTGAAGTAAATATTAAAAAGTAAGGATTTTTGATGGTTTGCTTTTTGTTTTTTTGATACAAGGTTTCTTGTGTAGCCCTGGCTCTCCTGGAACTCACTCTGTAGACCAGGCTGGCCTTGAACTCAGAGATCTGCTTGACTCTGCCTCATGAGTGCTGGGACTAAAGGCATGCGCCACCACCACCTGGCAAAATAAGGAAATTTTGAGGAATGCCTCGGGACTAAGTTCTTCTCAGGCTTTAGTTTTTCCTTACCAGATGGTGAGAATATCAGGTTGACCAGTGCTATGTGTTCAGAACAGACTGGGAAAGTCAAGGTATTTTGAGATATGGTTCAATAGTTTTTTTCCATTAAAAAAATTATTAAGCCAGGCAGTGGTGGCACACGCCTTTAATCCCAGTGTTTGGGAGGCAGAGGCAGGAGGATCGCTGTGAGTTCAAGGCCAGCCTGGTCTACAAAGGGAGTCCAGGACAGTCAAGGCTACACAAAGAAACCCTGTCTCAAAAAACCAATAAATAAATAAATAAAAATTTTTTTGTATGTATACAATATTTGCCTGCATGTGTGCCTGCCATCAGAAGAGGGCACCAGATCTCATTATAGATGGCTGTGAGCCACCATGTGGTTGCTGGGAGTTAACTCAGGACCTCTGGAAGAGCAGCCAGTGCTCTTAGCCTCTGAGCCATCTCTCTAGCTCCTCAATAAAGTTTTACTGTCCAAACCCTGGAGGACTGCAGCAATACCCCCGATGGCGGCTGTTCTTACAGCAGAATTAACTAGGGTGTTTCTTCCTCTCAGCTCCCTTGACTGGAGGTCACACAGTAGCCCCAGCTTCCTAGATACCAACACAAGCTAAGTCACACATATTGCTGGCTGTGGTTTGCCCAGGGTTAACGACCTTGAGAAAGTCTTACCCTACCATGCCCCATCCTCAGAGGCACGGGAAATGGCTCCTCCAAAATGTGGCATTTTGGTTGATTTCCTTTCTTTCTTGTTTTTGAAACGAGGTTTCTCTGTGTGATACCTTGGCTGTCCTGAAACTCACTCTGAAGACCAGGCTGGCCTCAAACTCGGGATCCGCCTGCCTCTGCCTCCCAGGTGCTGGGATTTAAGGCCTGCGCCACCAGGCCCAGGTTAACATTTAGATGATTTTCAATTCCCTTCCTTATGTCAATCATTAGGGAAATCTGCCTAGAAAATGGCTCAGACAGACACGGAGGCCGTGAAGAATGAGAAAACAAATTGAAACCAGCATGCTGAGTTTTGACAACACTGTCCTTTCTGAACACTCCAAGTATCTTTTACACATCCTTGCACAATTCCCAGGATGAGGACTGCTGCTCCTGTTTACAGATGGAAAAAAATCACAAGTTCTGGAGAGTCACTGGTTAAAACCGGTTACTGTTACAAGAGAAATTAGTTCCTCAAGCGTCTTGATGACAAATTACGGGCTATTTTAAAACTCAGGCCAAGCAGAAACCAAGGTCACCAAAGTTGGACAGGTCTTTAAAAAAGCTGCTCTGCTAAACACAACACTCCTTCACCCCAAGTTGTTGGCAACTCGGGTTTCCAATCAATCTCCCTTGGGGCCTCAGCTGAGAGGACCCGGTTGCCTTGACTCCTGAATAAATCTGCAAGTGTCTTCAGAACAATTTCATCATCACCTTAGAAGAAAAACATGTGGGGTCAGCTCAAGTCAAGTCAGAGTCAGGAAGGGGAAACAATGGGCTTGATGCCTGAAGGGGGAGCTGGGGCGGGGCAGCCTCCCCTCCCACCAAATTCAAGTGTCCCCGCCACAGGGAGGGCTCAGTCCTCAGTCAGTCCCATAGCCCAGAAGAGCTACCTGCAGACAGTGCAGTACTCGGGAACCAAGCCTTGAGCACAGCAGACTTGCTGGTGGCCTTTCTGTGTATCCTAGTGTGTGCACACATGCAGAGGCCAGAAGACATCACCAAGGATCGCCCGCCTTAGTTTCTGATACAGTCTTCAGGTTTGAGACAGCCTCGTACATGTAGCCCAGGCTAACCTCAACAGCTAAGAGCACTGGCGGCTCTTCCAGAGGTCCTGAGTTCAATTCCCACCATCCATATGGCAGTTCACAACAGTCTATCACTGTAGTCCTATGAGATCTGATGCCTTTTTCTGGTGTGCAGATGTGCATGCAGACAAAACACCCACATACATAAATCTTGAAAGACAAAAAAAAAAAAAAAAAAAAAAAAAAAAAAAAGAAAGAAAGAAAGAAAGAACAAACCCAGCCAGATCCCTGCAGTTCAGAACCACCACTACCCTGGCCTTGAGCTCTCACCAAGGCACCCTGCCAACTGCAGACAAGAAATATACACAGGAGACTCGAGGAACATCTTATTAATACAGTATTTATTTGTCTTCTCTCTGTCAAACCCTGAGCCGAGCACTTCCCCAAGACTTCCTGGGGAGGTAACAGGAAAAGGAGCATACAGGGCAGCCGGGACACAAAAGAACTGTGGGAGGTGGGAGCGGAGACAGTGCAGACAGCTGGTTCACATGGCGAAGAGGATGAGAAAGGCCACCATTAGGCAAAAGAGCCCCATGGCCTCTGAGAGGGCAAAGCCCAGAATCGCGTATGAGAAGAGCTGCTGCTTCAGTGAAGGGTTCCTGGGAAAGAGGAGAGAAGACTGAGTTTCTAGTCCACACAAGGAAAATGCCAAACGTCTAAGAGGATGGATAAAATTCCCTTTAAATTTATTTATAGGGAGACCCCATTGTACCCAAATTCTAGCACTGAGATTTCAACAGGGGCAAAAAGGGTGAAGGGGGACCATCTTAGATGTCACACAGTAAAGTCACCCTCCCCTGTGGATCGCTCCTACCACAGTAACGTATAACTGCAGGGCTGCATTCTCAAGAGCCTAACAGGACACGGGAGCAAAACTGCAGGCGGGCTGCGGCTCACACCTGTGTCCCAGGAACGCAGCAGAGACAAAGGCTGGCTTTCTTTGGCTATCTGAAAATAGTCAACGTGTGTGTGTGTGTGTGTGTGTGTGTGTGTGTGTGTTATGGTTTTAGATTTTGATACAGGGTTTCTCTGTGTAGCCCTGGCTATCCCGACAGTTTGTAGACCTGACTGGCCTCAAACTAAGAGATACATTTGCCTCTATCTCCTGAGTGCTGGAATTGAAGGTGTGTGCCACCACAGCTTTGATTTTAGGCTTTAAGATGCTGAAAGTAGCTGTGGTATGTATTTATGATATGAATCACTAAGTTTGAAAGTCAATATATAATTTTCACTTCCTTTATCCTGGTACCTACAGCACAGTAAGGTAAATCAATAAATTCTTAGCAGAATTGTAGCCATAGAAGTAATCAGGCTTTTTGCTTAGTGCAAATTCAGAAAAAATAACCCTATTTCCCCAGACATTAGGATAACTTGCTGGTCTCTAGAGGGTTAATTTAGTTCTTCAGTGACTTGTCCAGAGGTGGTAGAGACCAGGTAGTCCCAGGTGCCAGGACCAGTCGGGCTGGCAGCAGAGGCAGCCGTCCCAGGAGCAACCAAGGACTCCCAGAGATGAGGAAAACAGCCGTAAGGCTGTGGCACTGACTGAGCTCTAGCCCAGGGACGGCAACCTTTCTCTATAAATGGCCAGAAAAATTTCACTTTAGGCTTTTTGACCACAGTCTATTGTCCTAAAATTCTAAAGTGTAAACATAACTGTGCATATGATGGAGCACACTGATACATATCAAGCCAGCCTTAAACCCTGTTATTTCGTTGTAAGAACATGAAAAACCTCCTCTTGCTGCTTTTAAAAGTACTTTTAAGGAATGTATAAACTAGATGGTACTTCCACCTGTAATCCCAGCATTGGAGAAGCAGGAGTTGAGGCAGCCAGAGGCACACAGTTAAGATGCTGTCTCAGAAAAAAATACAAAAACAAACAAACAAACAAATAAAAAACAAAGTAAAAACCATTTTTAATTCAACCATAGAAAACCAGGCTACGGGGGCTGGAGAGATGGCTCAGAGGTTAAGAGCACTGTCAGCTCTTCCAAAGGTCCTGAGTTCAATTCCCAGCAACCACATGGTGGCTCACAACCAATGAGATCTGGTGCCCTCTTCTGGCCTGCAGGTATACATGCAGGCGAGCGCTGTATACATAATAAATAAAAAATCTCAAAAAAAAAAAAAAAAAAAAAAAAAAAAAAAAAAAAAAAAAAAATGCTGGGCGCACGCCTTTAATCCCAGCACTTGGGAGGCAGAGGCAGGTGGATCGCTGTGAGTTCGAGGCCAGCCTGGTCTACAAAGCGGGTCCAGGACAGTCAAGGATACACAGAGACCCTGTTTCAAAACAACAACAACAACAACAAATAAAAAAATAAAAAAATAAAAGAAAGAAAAGAAAAGAAAAAGAAAAGGCTATGGGCCAGATGTGGTGGTGCACGCCTTTAAGTCCCAGCACTCTTGGGAGGCAGAGGCAGGCAGATTGCTGTGAGTTCAAGGCCAGCCTGGTCTACAAAGTGAGTCTAGGAGAGCTAAGGCTACACAGAGAGACCCTGTCTCAAAAAAAAAAAAAAAAAAAAAAGAAAGAAAGAAAGAAAGAAAGCAAGCAAGCAAGCCAGGCTATGGCCAGGTGTGGTGGTGTTCCCTTTAATCCCAGCGCTCCGGGGAGGCAGGGGCAGGAGGATCAATATGAGTTCAAGGTCAGCTGGTCTACAAAGCGAGTCCAGGACAGCCGGGGACACACAGAGAAACCCTGTATTGGGAGAGAGGTTGTGATCCAAACACAGGCCTTGGGCGTAGATTGCCACCCCTGCTCACACTGTGGCCACTCGACAGAACTTTGGTGATAGGACTGTGCTGTGTCTGTACTGCTAACACGGCCTGAAAACCTCCATTCTATGTTAGGACAGGGTCTGATATAGACCAGGCTGGCCTGAACTCACCATGTAGCCTAGGCTCACCACTATAGGTTTGTGTCATCATACTTAGTTTGTTGTCTTTATAGTAAAACTAAATAAATAAATAAATAATAAAGCAAGGTGTGGCTATACATGCCTTTAATGCCAGTACTCAGGAGGCAGAAACAGGCAGAACTCTGAGTTCTAGGCTAGCTAATGTTTATTTAGGTGTGGGTGTATATGAATGTGTGTGCTCATATGTATGCATGTGTGCTCATATGTATGCATGTGTGCTCATATGTATGCACGTGTGTGCTCATGTGTATGCATGTGTGTGCTCATGTGTGTGCTCATATGTATGCATGTGTGTGCTCATATGTATGCATGTGTGTGCTCGTGGGTGTCAGGTGCCCATCCCACTAAGCCATCTTACTGACACCTTACTGTTTGTTTTCTCTCCTCCCCAGAGAGGGGTTCTCTGTGTATCTCTGGCATCCTGGAATTAACTATGTACACTAGGCTGGCCCCACCCTTAAGAGATGCACCTGCCTCTGCCCCGAGTGCTGGGACTAAAGGTGTGTGCTACCCATGCCTAGCTTAGCTTGTATTTTTAATTAGTTAAAATTTGAACAAAGCAGCACTCGGGAGGCAGAGGTAGGTGGATCTCTGTGAGTCTGAAGCCAGCCCGTCTACAGAGTGAGCTCCAGGACAGCCAGGGCTACATAGTGAGACATTTTTTTTCCCCCAGGTTTTTTTTTGAGACAGGGTTTCTCTGTGTAACAGTCTTGGCTGTCCTGGACTCGCTTTTGAGGACTGGTCTGGCTTCAAACTCACAGTGATCCACCTGCCTCTGCCTCTCGAGTGCTGGGATTAAAGGTGTGCACCACCACGCCCGGCCAAAGGAACAAACAAAACCCAGAAATGTAAATAAAAAGGAGCCTCTGAATAGGACAGTGCAATTCTAGACTCGTCCTTTGGAATACAAAACAGAGCCACTGAGGGCCCAGGTAACCTTACCTGGCATAGCCAATGATGAGGCTCCCAAAAACAGTCCCAATCCCGGCCCCGGAGCCAGCCACCCCAACTGTAGCAGCTCCAGCCCCAATGAACTTGGCGGCTGTGTCGATGTCCCTTGAAATGGTGCTGGTCTGAAAGCTGCGGCTGGAGATGAGCGAGGTCAGCGGCCGCTGAACTGCCAGGCTACGGGGTCCCTGCGAACAAGAGGCAGGCAGGAGGCAGGTTAGTTACCAATCCACTGTTTAGCTTTGGAAACACTGTACTATTTCAAATTGCTGGGCTGTCAAATCTGATGTTCCTCCCCCAATGGAAAATCATTTATTTCCCTGAAACCCTCCCTACAATGCTGGTGGGAGAACGTTTTAATGTAGGAAGTCGAGTTCAGATGACTTCATGACTCAGGTATGGTGTAGAAGTGTTAAATCTGAGACATGAGCCTGTTCTTGACACCCAACACCTAGTCAGTAGATGAGGCCTAGTAATGGAAGCTGACAGCGGCACACCAAAGCAGGAAGGGCCGGTGGTAACGGCTAACAGAGTATTAGCTGCCTTCCATCTCTACCTAAAGCCAATCTTAGTCTGCGGTGACTGTCCTCAGCACTCCCCCTGCTGGTCCTGGGAGGTAACCCTCCTTACCCCCACCAGCAAACCACAGTCCCAACCCCACACCAAGGTACCTCATCTGCTGGCACCTGTGGTCGCTTCAACTCCACTGCAGAGAGTGGACGACTCAGCAGCTGGGAGGTGCTCCTGACCTAGTGGAATGACACGGGCAGGAGGGTCAAGGAGGGCTGGAGGTGACTGTCTGAAGCACGTCACTGCACCCAGGAGGGTGCTCTCTGATGCGCCTTCCATCCTTTCAAAGTGTCATTCTTTCTTTTAGGAAACTTCACTTGTTTAAGAGACAGGCAGACACCTTTAATCTCAGGCCCCCAGGAAGCAAAGGAAGGATGTTTCTACATGTTCCAGGCCAGCCAGGGCTACATAGTGAGACCATCTCAAAACAACAAAATAATAATAAAAGACACTCGGGAGGCAGAGGCAGGCGGATTCCTGTAAGTTCGAGGACAGCCTGGTCTACAAAGCGAGTCCAGGACAGCCAAGACTACATAGAGAAACCCTGTCTCAAAAAACAAAACAAAACAAAACAAACAAACAAAAATAATAATAACAAAAGAGGGACTGGAGAGATTCCTTAGTACCTAAGAGCATTTGTAAAGACCCAGGTCCACTTCCCAGCACCCACACGGTGGCTCCCCACCATCCATAACTCCACCTGCAGGGTTTCCAACGCCTTCTGACCTTGGGTACTAGGCACACATATGGGACATACATCAAATATGCAGGCAAAACACTCAGACACATGAAATAATTTTCTACAGAAAATCTTAAAAAAACAAAACAAACATCAAAAGAAATAAACATCTCGCTGTGTTGCCCAGGCTGGCCTTAAAGGCCCAGGCTCAGGTGACCCTGCAGCCTCAGTGTCTTGGGGGCCAGGACTTCACACATGCCAAGTCAGCAAACCCTCAACTCAGGGCCACAGCACTCTCGTGCTTTAAGGAAGGAACGTGTGGCCACAGGGGGTCATGGATTCTGTTTCTAAGATACACACAGCTGACAGTCAGGCCTTGACAGACGGAACTGAGATGCACACATACCTTTCCTTTTCTTGACAGGGTCTCAGTGTAGCTTAGACTGGTCTTAAATCTGTGCCAACCAATCTTCCTGCCTCACCCTCCCAAGTTCCTCCCTACACACACGAGCCACTATGTCTGGTCTTTTCTCTTCTTTTGTACCAGGGACTGAGTTGGCCCTGGGATCTGTACGTGTTAGGCAAGCACTGTGGACTGGGCTATATCCCTGGCCCTCTAACTCTTCTGTGTGCACTAGAGTTTTGCCTACAAGTATTTATGAGGACTTGTGGGTACCTGGTGCTCAGTGGCCAGAGGCCACTGGACCCCCTGAAACTGCAATTGCAATGGCTATGAGCGGCCATGTGGGCGCCAGGAACCAAACCCAAGTTCTTTGCAAGAGCAACAGGGCTGGTAACTGTTGAGCCATCTCTCCAACCTGAAACGTTAACTTTCTATCAAGTATGCGATTTGAGGGCTACCTTACTTCATGGTTTTCAGCCTACTTCTTCACCTGTCAAATGGGGGGGGGGCTCTGAGGAATAAATGGGGAATACACAGACTGGTGAACAGTGTCAGGCACACTTGGTACCTATCAAGGGCGTCACACTGGTTCACTTATGAACTCCCCGCACCATCTTAGTAGTTTTAAATGCCCAGTGTCCTGTTGCTTCTGACCCGACACTTTCCCAGAAAGGATCCAGCTTCCTTTCCAGACTTACATTCCCACAGTAAAGTTCTAGCTAATGCTCATTCAAGTCAAAAGCCCGTATGTAATACAAGCCTGCCCAAGCTATGTAACAGCTTGTTTACCAAACTGGCTGGGTTCGAATACCACAAACAAACAGTGAAATGACATGATCTGGATGTACGTTAACTGGCCTCCAGAGCATATGGGCCAGGGGAATGCCTAGCAACCATCCACTCCTGCCAGCAACTATGCCAAGGGCCTGCTCTTCCAGAGCCTCTCACTCACCGGCCCCAGCTCATCTGTGAGGAGCGACCAACCCACAGCCACAGGCTGCAGGCACCACTTCACAGCTGTCCATGACAATGCATGTCCCCATACCAAGAGACTGGACACCTCTGGCACTAATAAGAAGAAACAAGGTGTTCCAGCAAACGTACTCACCAAGGAGCGGGTGGAGACGAACTTGGAGCAGGCATACATTTTCAGGGGTGAGGGGCCAAGGCAGGGCAGCTGGAAAGAAGCAGCAGCATTATAAACCTTCCTTGCTTGCTAAACTTCATCCGCACACCCAAGGAGCTCTAGGAAGCTTCATTAGCTCAGACAGGTTCAGGGCACCACAACACCAGAATCCTGAAATCCTGGACAAGTAGTCACTTTGTCTCTGCTTTAAGAACCTTCACCCACAAGAAGAGACTTGATACCCTATGAGCATATACAGGGGGAAGAGGTCCCCCTCAGTCACAGTCATAGGGGAAGGGAATAAGGGGAAAATGGGAGGGAGGGAAGAATGGGAGGATACAAGGGATGGGATAACAACTGAGATGTAATATGAATAAATCAATAAAATATATGGAAAAAAAAAAAAAAAAAAAAGAACCTTCACCCACTCCATAGCTTCATGATTTGGGACTGTTCATCTTCCCAGCATCCCTTGCTTAAGCTCCTTTTCTTTAATGTTCAAAAGGCTCTCCTCCCTGGCCTTAGTGTCTGGGCCCAGAAAAGATGTCTCTTAGAGACTAGAATCTTGGCAGTGTGTGGGGGTTCTAACCCTGTAACCCCAGCACTCAGGGGGCAGGGACAAGGCTGCCCAAAGTGCCAGGACAGCCTGCGACACAGAGTTAAAACCTTATTTCAAAACAAGAAGAACTAATACTCTTCTTCATTGTGTGGAAGCAGGGGCACTAAGGTTAGAACCCAAGACCTCAGCATACTAGGTAGTGCTGGCTATTCCTTCAACCCTGTAAAATCCCTACACTTCACTCAAGTTTTCCAGTACTGAATTATTATCTGAAGCACCTTACTCCTTGACATACTGATGTCTATTTTAACAGCGTGCAGCCAATCACTGAGACCCCTGGCATCACTCTAACTAGCACAGACTGTAAGCTCACTTCACCACTCCATTAAGGGGCTTTACTTTTTTTTTTTTTTTTTTTTTTGTCCTCAAGATCCAAAGGAAGACTAGGCGAGTTAACAACTTAAGCCTGTTCTCATCCCAGTGAAGCGAGAAGCCCAGCTGGACAAGAATCACCCGAGAGCAGTGTATACCCTGCAAGTGCATGTCGCTGGCCAGCAGGGCGGCTCATAGGGGGAAAGCCTGACAAAAAACATTTGAGGGCCTGTTGCCTGCTATCCACATGTGCACCATGACATGCACACACACACAGGATAAAACAGCACATTTTAAAATGTGTGTATGCTTATCTGACTGTATGTATGTATATATGTGTGTGTGTATATGTGTGTGTGTATGTATGTATGTGTGTGTATGTATGTATGTGTGTGTATGTATGTATGTATGTATATATGTGTGTGTGTGTATGTATGTATGTATGTGCACCACATGCATGCCTAGTGCCCAAGAAGGTCAGAAGATGTCCCCAGACCCCCTGGAACTGGAGTTACTGATGGTTGTGAGCCACCTTGTGGGTGCTGGGAACCAAACCTGGGGCCTCTGGAAGAGCAGCAGGTGCCCCTAACTGCTGAACCATCTCTCCAGCCCTAAAACTATGTTCTTGGGCTCCCCCTAGATCTTAGATCTAGTCAAGATCTCTGGTGCCTTTTTGTTGTTGTTTGAGACAGGGTTTCTCTGTGTAGCCCTGGCTGTCTTGGACTCCCTCTATAGAACAGGCTGGCCTCTAACTCACAGAGATCCGCCTGCTTCTGCCTTCCAAGTACTGGGATTATAGGCGTCTGTTACCACCACCTGGCTGGTGCCAATATTTTAAACAACTTCTCCAGTCATCTTTGTTGTTGTTGTTTCAGGACAGGGTTTCTCTGTGTAGCCTTGGCCGTCCTGGATTCACTTTGTAGACCAGGCTGGCCTTGAACTCAGTGATTCACCTGCCTCTGCCTCCCGAGTGCTGGGATAGAAGGCGCGTGCCACCACCTTTATATTTAAGGTGTGCAATGACATGGTCTCAACAACACTCAAGGGTTGTAACTCTGTAATTTCACTTTTGGGGAAGCACCCTGGAGGCAGAACCAGGACCTTGGTGCATACTAGGTTCCATGCTCTCCTTCGCTCTTTTTCTCACTCTGAAGTTTGAATGTTCCACAAACTTCGACACTCAAGAGCACATTAAACATTGCTCTGCCGGGTGGTGGTGGCCACGCCTGTGACCCCAGCACTCGGGAGGCAGAGGCAGGTGGATCCCAGTGAGCTCGAGGCCAGCCTGGTCTACAATGCGAGTCCAGGACAGCCAAGGATACACAGAGAAGCCCTGTCTCGAAAAACAAAACAAAAAACAAACAAACATTGCTCCCTTAAGTAAACTGGACTCAACCTGTACGAGGGTAGGTATGCTACTTATAAATCCTAGATTTTACTTTTAGGTCGGTCTTCAGGTCGTTTTATCTAACACTTCAGTTTTTGCTGGACGTGGTAGAACACACCCGTGATCCCAGCACTCCGGAGGCAGAGGCAGGCAGATCTCTATGAATTCAAGGCCAGCCTAGGGTACCTAGGGAATCCCAGGCCTTTGCCTTTATGCAACCTAAACACAAATTTGCTGCCCAACTACTCTGGTTCTATCAAGTCAAAACCCAATACTTCTTTAAAGCGGTTAGAATAAAGGGAGGCGCGATACAGGGCGATGGCTCAGTGAATGGTCCTATCACGCCACACTACACGTACAGAGCAAGGGGTTCTTTACTGTAACGCTCCGTGCTGGGTGAGTACAGAAACAGGTGGATACTTGAAGCTCATTGGCTTGCGGTCTGGTCCGAGTTTACGAGCTTCATGTCAGTAAGACATCCTGTCTCAAAGTGACGGTAGAGTGGAACCCTGCCCACCCTCCAAATTAACTTCTCAGTGTGCATGAGTGATTCTGTACAGTCCAATAAGGGAGGTGTGTGAAGTAGGCATGGTGGGGCACACAGGAAATCCTAGCGGTGGGGAGGCTGATGCAGAAGGGTCATGAATTCGAGGCCGACGTGGGCTATTTAGAGAGTCTTCAAGAAACAAAAACAAAAGGGAAGCCGCTTTCCCCTCAAAACAGCCTTAACGTTATCACTTCTGAAGTGCGGTTCTGCAATACTCTAGTTACTGCCAAACTCACTGCTTGCAATGTACTCAATAAACTATTCTTAAAAAAGAATTTATGTATGTGTGTGTGTATTGGTGATTAAATTTGATAATTTGCAAATGAACATATGCCAATAGTACAATCTGTAGCTGGCATATAAGCCCAAAAGACTATCAATCTTCGAGCCCTTCCAGCGGTCAGCTAACCTGGCCAAGGCCACACCAGAGCAAAGAAACCTTTCAAACTCAGAACTCCTGTATTCCTTAAACCTTTCCCTCTTGCTGGCAAAATCCGAGGGGCATGTGACCCGGACACCTGGCAGGTGCAAACTGTAACAGCTTGGACCTCTCCCACCTTCTGGGCTTGCGCCTGACAGAGACCTCCATCCTAGCCCACCACTTAAGATTTTATTTCCAACCTCACTGGCCCGTCAGGGCTCGGTACTGGACAACCAAGCACAGTTTCTGAGGAAACAGGGCCCTCCCCTGCCTCTCCCAAGCCACCTGTCCACCGGGCAGCTCTTTACCACGTTCAGTCTAGTTCAAACTCTAGGATGCTCCTTAGAGGAGACGGGGGCTGTGGGCAGTGAGCTAAAGCTACTCTGCGCGCCAGAGGTCCTCAGGTTCCAAGTCTGCAGGCTTAAGGGGGGGGAAGGCGACTCTGACTCAGGATGACAGGAGGAAGCAGGGATAGGAGGGGAGGATTTGGGGTGGTGACGATGGTGAGAAGGCGCGAGGGTGAGCCAAGGGCTCCCACGGCCCCAGGGAGACAGCCAAGATGGCGCCAGGCCCGCGCGGCTGGAGGTCACCGACACGGGGGAAGGGGCCGCTCCCGGCGCGGGGAGGCGAGGCCCGCGAGGGTGCGGGGACCCGGGTGGGAGCCAGCAAGGTCAGGGCGGCCACGCGTCCTCGCGAGGGGGCACGGCTGCGCGCGCCTGCGCGGCCCGGGGAGGACGCGTGGCCTCAAGGCCTTACCTGCTCCCGGGGTGGAGAAGACGGAGAGGGGCGGGGGCGCGGCCGGCGCGGAGGAAGGCTCTGCGCACGCGCGGCCAGCACCAACGAGTCGCGCCCCCCCCCCCCTCCGCGGATAGAGTGACCGCAAGCCCGCGGCGCCACAGCGGCGCCCCCTCCCGGGTTGGAGGTCCCTGCGGGACAAGCGCGCCACCTGGCGTTCAGCCGGAGAAACTACAAAAGGATCCCCTCGGAGGACCCGCCGGCTCCGCTGCAGAGAAAGCCCGTCCCGCAACGTGGCCGCGGGCCTCGTGGACGGCGCGGCACTCGGGAGTCTTGGACTCGAGTCCACTTCCCGAAGAGCGCGCACAAAGGAAAACGAAACAAAACGAGCCGACTCTGGAATTGCTTGTAGCATACAAGTGGGGATTTGGGGCTCAGTGCCTAAAATGTAACGGGGGGGGGGTGGGTGGGGACATAAAACCTCGGACTCCACGTCGCCCTGGTGGGAGATGACAACTTGCCTAAGGGGCTAATAATACCACCAAATGGGCCACGGCTGTTTCTGCGGCCTTTAACTTTTAACTTTCTGTTTTTCCTTATCTCGCTTGATGAGCTTGAGGGAAAAGCAAAACAAAACAAAACACCCAGAAAAACAGCATCTGCGAGTCAGAAGATAGAGGTGGCGTAAACATGGCCCGAAGCTCCTTTATTATTATTATTATTATTTTTAAGTCGCGGGCCCAGCTAGGAACCACCGCACCTGTGACCTGCAGCAGGGGGTTTGGGGTGCTCTCCCCGAGCCCCCGTTCTCTTCCGTCCGTCCTTCCCAGCCAACCCTTTGTGTCCACGCGGGACCAGGCGAGGCCTAGACCGGGGCTGCCAGGCTGACCGAAGCCCGCAAGCCCAGCTGTCCGGGCCGGGTGCCTGGGCGCAGCGCGAGAACGACGGGAAGAGCTCACCAAACCCCCCATAAAATAAATAAATAAATAAAATAAATAAAAAAAAGAAAGAAGCCGCGGCTGTAAATAAAGGCAAATCCGCCACCCTCTGAGGGGCCGTTTGTCCTCCCCTCCTTGGCCCCGTCCTTCCCGCCACCCCCTCCCGGGCGCCCCCACCCCGCCCCGGCCCCGCGGCGGCCCCCGGCCCGGAGCTCCTCCATTTAATCGGATTTGGGAGAAGGGGAGGATAAATCACGGCAGCAGCTTTACGGTCCCGGAGGAGAGGCGAGCCGCAGCCAGGCACACCCCGGCCGGCGATAAAAACCGCCGCTGAAAGCCCACGGAGCAATTTCCCGGGACCCCGAGCGACGCCATTACAGGAATGTAATTTTGCCCGGATGAGGCCCCGAGTTTAATTATCCTCGCGGAGGAATTTCAATGCGGCCAATCCATCTTGCAGGCGGGCGGCAGAGGGATTTATATGGGCCCGTTATTTCACACCGATCCTCCATCTGCATTTTTATGGCCCCGAGCTCCTGAAAGGGAAGGGAAAAAGAGTGGGGGAGAAATGGAAGAAGAGGGTGGTGGACACCACCCCACTCCCCCCCCAAACACACGCCTTTCTTAAAAACCCTCGACTTCAGCTGGATTAGGATTCTCACAGGTTCTCCCGGGGGACCCCCAAATCTTCCTCCAGTGCCAGTGGTTGACCCGGGCAGGGGCGGCACCGGGACCTTTAGGAATCAACAGGTTATTTTTCCCTTGTACGAGGCGGTGTGAGGAAAAGGAAGACAGGCTAGCAAGGGCTCGCTTAGGGCTTGATCCCCCGAGGGTCCCACCCGACACCCCGCCCCGCCAAAACTGAATTAATTCCTCTCAGCTCGCAGCTTCCATAACCCTAAAGAGGCACAGCCCACAGTTCGTAGGGGCCGCCGCCGCCGCCAAATGGCCTGTTGCAGCTGTCGTCGGTTGCGACAATTTAGGAGAATCCCGTATAAGCGCTAGCAAAAATCCCAGGGGAGGATGGATCAGAGAGAAAGGGTCTGCTGAGGAGGCTAAGCCTGGCTCCTCCGAACCCCGCAGAGTCTGGTACTTCATTATGCCCACTGGTGGGATTCAGGTTAAGGCGAGCCTGCGTTCCCAAACCACGTGTGACCTTGAGCAAGTTATTTAACCCTTTTAAATCATCTTCCCCATCACCACCACCTCCTTTTAAAACCGGATGTGATAACACGCTTACCCTGCAGCCTATATTGAGATAATAATGGGCCTGAAGCTTTTAGCGCAAAGGCCTTGGCACTCAGTAAAAAGTTCAATAACCGCCATAGTCATTATCAGTATTATAGCTAGGATCATCGCAAATTCAATTTCTGCCTGCTCCCGTGAGACTGTTTATTGTGAGACCCCTGCACAGTTATCTCCTGAAAGAGGCTCAAGCACCGCCCAAACTTTTCCAACCACACGAAGCCAGTTAGTTGACGGGTGGGGTGGGTAATCCGCGACTCCTGCAACAAAGGTTTGAGGCAGGAAACTAGACAATAAAAGAGCAGGGCTGGGACCAAAAGTGGGTCGAGGCATGTGAGGCAAGGGGCGACCCCAGGGAAGATCTGCTCAGAGTCTGGGGAGGTTGGGAAGGGTCCTTCGTCCACCACCGCGAGGGACCCGGGGCGCGGGAAGGAAAGGGTGAGGGCGCGGAGCCAGAACCATCCCCTCCAACCCGTCCCCGGCTCTTCCCAGCGGGCCTGATTGGTCAGTTCTCCTAGTGACTTCTAGTGGCAGATCCTAACTGGTTAGCCGCCTCCCTGCGCGAGAGTGCCGGAGACTTGAGATTGATCTTTCCTTTCCGCGGATTGGTTAACAACCCTGGGGCGGGGGCGGGGGGGCGGAGCACAGAGACTCCTTTTAATTGACTGGTAGGAAGGAGGTTAGGCTATCCCTCACACCAAATTCCAGGAGTTCTTCTCCACAAAGGTCACCAAGAAAGAACCCTGATTGTCTTGAATATATTTTCTTTGGCCGGGAGACACAGTAGTTTGGAGAGGGGGAAAAAAAATCAATATAAAGATAGTACAGGCACACCACTGTTCAATATGAAAGCTCAGAAGGATTCAGGGAAGAAACATAAAAGAGACAGAGCGAAAGAAAGAAAAAAAGTGATGTCAAGTGATGACAAGGAGAAAGGAAAGATTTTGGTCAAAAGATACAAAGTTTCAGTTAGAGTGAAGAAATAAGTTTTAGTAATGAATTTTACTTGGAAGTGACTATACTTAATGTGTTGGATATTTCAAGGCTGCTGAAATAGATTTTTAAGTTTCTCTCACACAAATGAATTGATTGGATAATTATGTTAATTAGCTAGGTAGAATCTTTCTATAACGTATACGTAGATCAAAACATCACATTATGTCCATAAAAACACACTTTTTTTTTTTTTTTTTGAGACAGAGTCTCTCTCTACTTCGGCCTGGCTGGCTGTCCTGGAACTCATTATAGAGATCAGATTGCCCTCAAACTCACAGAGATCTACCTGACTCTGCTTTCTGAGTTCTGGCATTATGTGCCACCACTTCCTGCTCAATAGACACAATTATTATTTGTCAGCTAAAAGTATTTCCAGGGGCTGGAGAGATGGCTCAGCAGTTACGAGCGCTGTCTGCTCTTCCAGAGGTCGTGAGTTCAATTCCCAGCAACCACATGGCAGCTCACAACCATGTAATGCCCTCTTCTGGCGTGTGGGCGTACAGAAAGATAGAGTACTCATATACATAGAATTAAATATATATATATATATATATTTATTTATTTATTTCCAGAGAGCTGGTGTGCCTTCAATCCCAGCACTTGGGAGGCAGAGGCAGGAAGATCTCTGTGACTTTAAGGCTGGCCTGGTCTACATAGTAAGTTCCAGGATAGCCAAGACTAAATACAGAGACTGTCTCAAAAAAAACAAACAAAGTGTTCGCGGTGGTGCACGCCTGTAATGCCAGTACTCGGGAGGCAGAAGCAGGCAGATCTCTCTGAGTTCAAGGCTAGCCTGGTCTACAAAGTGAGTCCAGGATCACCAAGCTACACAGAAAAACCCTGTCTTGAAAAAACAAAACAAAACAATAAACCCCCAAAACAAACAAACAAAAACCCTAATATATTATATTATTATATTTTAATATATTTACATTAGTCTTATAATGTTATATATATTTCCAGACAGAAGTGTAAAGGGCTGCATAGTTTGTTTTTCATTCTGATGATTTAAAAGTAGGCTACTTTATTTTACCAGAGGCAGTGGGCACAGGATGAGCACCTGTCTTCAAGGCAGGAACGGAGGAGTCCAGTTCCAGGTCTACACTAGTTGGCTGAATAGCCACAAGAATTACTCTTGTTACCCTCAACACCCTAGTCTCCTAGTTTGAAAGGATTTACAGAAGGGAGGACCTACCCAGTGTTGACTTTCCAAAAGTTGTCCTTTGACACGTTTAATGTCTTTGCACTCCAATAACAACTCCTCCTTGGTCTTGAACTCCTTCCTCTCTTTCATTCTTAGTTGCTTTGGTGCTGGGAATTGAGCCCGGTGCCTCCAGCGCGCTGAGCAGTGCCTCTGGCACTGACATATACTCCTGGCCCATTTGTGATAGCCGATGTCAGGGTTTGCTTAGGCTCCTGGGGCTGAGATGGATGCTGGTCTCTCCTCTTTGGTTGCTAAATCAGCTCCCCAGATAGCAGGACAGAAGGTTCTAGTGAAATTCTTGACCCCTGCAGAGAGAAACAGTACAAGAAGGGGCTGTTGATATTCAGCTTCTGAGGAGGTGGGGTCAGTGGGAAGCTCAGTGGCACAGAGTTAGGTCCCCGCAAGTATTTGCACTGGACTGGGGAGCTGGCTTGTACTGGATTCAGTCCCCAACACTGCAAAGGGTTGGGGCAGGAGGCAGGCACGAGGCTTGTGAACTTGGAGCCGTCCTGGGCTGCGTAGGAAGAACTAATCACCCAAAAAGGGGTTATTTTCTCTTCTCCTCTTCCTCTTCCTCCTCTTCCTCTTTCTCAAAGCCACATAGTAAATGAGTAATATTCTCAAACTAGACTTTGCCTCTAATCCCAACAAGAGGACGAAGCTGGCCTTGAACTCACAGAGCTCTGCCTGCCTCTGCCTCTGCGTTTGTCTGTTGAGACAGAGCCTTGCTGGTTGGCTTGGAAGTACTGTGTCGACCTGTTGGTCCTTTTTTTGGCTTTTTGAGACAGGATGTCTGTGTGTTATCTTGGCTGTCCTGGACACTCTTTGTAGACCAGGCTGGACCAGTTGGTCTCACACTTGCAGTTCTCTTCCTGCCTCTGCCTCCTGAACAATGGGGCTACAGCCGTGCCCTGCCATGCCCAGACCCCCAGGCTTTAAATGACTCATTTTTTTTATACAGTAAAAAAGAAAATCAAATAAAAAACATTTGCTAGACCAGAATTTAAATGCCTTTGAACTTGTATTAGTTTGTGCTGGGCAGTGGTGGCGCACACTTTTAATCCCAGTACTCGGGAGGCAGAGGCAGGTGGATCGCTGTGAGTTCAAGGGCAGCCTGGTCTACAAAGTGAGTCCAGGACAGGCCATGTTTACACGGAGGAACCCTGTCTCAAAAAAAAAAAAAGAAAGAAAGAAAGAAAGAAAGAAAGAAAGAAAGAAAGAAAGAAAAAAAAAGAAAGAAAAAAGAAAAGAAAGAAAGAAAAGAGATGTAAACAAAACAAGACCCCCTCCCACCCACCCCCAAAAAATCAGTAGGGCACTTGCTGAGCGTGTGTGTGAGGATCTAAGTACAATTCTGAACTACCATCACAAAAAACAAAAACCTTCGTCCATCCAGAGAGCTGACAGTTTATATAAACCATGAGGCATAATAATAAAACAAAATGGGTGCCTATAAACAATCCTCCAGCGTAAAAAACAAACCAACATGCAGCTGCAGTCTGAGTGCTTCTTTCTTACAGTAACCCAGAAGTTGCATATTTAGCATTTCGGTTTTTACTGTATTGATTTTGTCCTTTATTTGTGAACCTTTCTGAGTGTGACATATAGTGTTTGTAACTTCTGCATACTCTGTTCATTCTGGTTTGTTTTGTTTTGCTTTTCGAGACAATGTTGCTCTGTGTAGCCTTGGCTGTCCTGGAACCCTGGTTGTAGACCAGGCTGGCCTTGAACTCACAGCGATCCACCTGCCTCTGCCTCCCGAGTGCTGGGATTAAGGCGTGCGCCACCACGGCCCAGTTTACTCTGTTCATTGTACTCTATATTTCAAGACTTTTTCTTTTTCTTTTTCTTTTTCTTTTTAATATTTTGCAAGATTTACTTATTTATTATGTATACAGTGCTTGCCTGCAGGACAGAAGAGGGCACCAGATCACATTATAGACGGTTGTGAGCCACCATGTAGTTTCTGGGAATTGAACTCAGGACCTTTGGATGAGCAGTCAATGCTCTTAACCTCTGAGCTATTTTTCCAGCCCCTCAAGACTTTTTCATGCTGATGTAGATTGCTGCACTTTGTTTTATCCTGCTGGTGAATATTTAAATTTGTTCCCTGGTTTTACCTTTACAAATAATGTTGCTTAGCCAAGCGTGGTGGCGCACACCTTTAATCCCAGCACTCGGGAGGCAGAGGCAGCTGGATCTCTGTGAGTTTGAGGCCAGCCTGGTCTACAAAGTGAGTCTAGGACAGATAAGGCTACACAGAGAAACCATGTCTCAAAAACCAAAAACAACCAACCAAACTATATAGAAAATTCAATATTTCAGAGCTGGGCATGGTGGCACACACCGTTAATCTCAGCACTCCAGAGGCAGACAGATCTCTGAGTGTTTGAGTTTGAGGCCAATCTGGTCTACAGAGTGAGGTTAAGGATAGCTAGGGCTACACAGAGAAACCCTGTCTTAAAAAAAAAAAGAAGTTTTAATGTAACTTTTCTTGCTAACTTCCTCTTGTTTTTCAACATTTATATCTCCCAAAGTATAAGAGAGTTTGAGTTGCTATACCAGCCAGCATTGGTATTTAATCAATTTGTTGTGCATAAAGTGGAACTTCGTGGCAGTTTGAACTCATGTCTCCTTGATTATTAATGAGGTTGAGCATCTTTTCATATATTTATTGGCCATTCATGTTCTGTCTTCTGTGAAATGACTAGTCGTGTATGTCTTTTGCCCATATTCCTATTGGGTTATTTGTCATCTCCTCGATGACTTTTAGGAGTTGACTAGATCACGACAAATCGTGTGTGTGTGTGTCTGTGTGTGTGTGTGTGTGCATGCGCGCGCACCTGTGTGCACATGTGCACGGAGGCCAGAGGATAACCTTGCACGTCGTTCAACCCACCTTTTCTCTCTTTCCTTTATTTGTAAAGGATTTTAAACTCTCTTACCTGTGCGAGGATTTTGCCTGAATGCGTGTCTGTGCAGCACATGCGTGTCCGATGCCCGAGGGAGGTCACAAGAGGGCATCTGGTGTCCTGCAACTGGAGTTACAGACAGATGCTTGTGAACCGACGTGTGGGTTCTGGAAACTGAACCCAGGTCCTCCGCAGGAGCAGCAAGAGCTCTCAACCGCAGAGCCGGTTCTCTATCTGAGTGTACACCCGCTCGCCAGAAGAGGGCGCCGGATCTCATTATGGATCGTTATGCCCAACAATGTGGTTGCTGGGAATTGACCTCCGGACCTCTGGAAGAGCATCTCTCAGCCCCTTCTCTTTTTCCTTTAAGACAAAGTCTTTCGCCCAGGCGTGGTGGCGCACGACTTTAATCCCAGCACTCAAAAGGCAGAGACAGGTGGATCTCTGTGAGTTCGAGGCCAGCCTGGTCTACAAAGCGAGTCCAGGACAACCAGGGCTACACAGAGAGACCCTGTCTCAAAAAACAAACAAACAAACAAAAAAAGACAAGGTTTCTCATTGGCCTCGAACTCATGGAGCAGGCAGACCTAGGGACCTGCTGGTCTCTGCCACCCCAGCATTCGGATTCAAAGCATTGCCATGGCCGGGTTTTTTGTTTGTTTGTTCGTTTTTTGTTTTTTTGGTTTTTGTTTTTTCTTTTTGAGGGAGGAGGTGGATCCAGCCCAGGGCTTCTGCTTGCGAACTGTACGATCTCCCCCCAGCCTTTCTATTGTTTTCTGAGACAGACTGTTGCCACAGTCTCCCTGCCGCAGCCTCCCGAGCCACTGCTACCTCTGACTCACGAGTTAACTAGTACATGAGGAATCATGAAAGGTCTGTCTGTCTGTCTGTCTGTCTGCCTTTCACTTTACTCCCAGAACTGATCCTTCATCTATTTCCGGTTTGCCGCGCAGTCCGGCTGTCTCAAGGTGGATAATCTCAGATCCAGTGCTCACATCTCGTCCTTTTAGTTGGATTAATTTTAACTTATTTATTAACTATGTTCAAGTGTGTAGCCTGACACTGAATATGCAACACACTCCATGTGTGACTGACTACCCCTCATTACTTCCACAATCTAATTTGGCCCAAACCGCTGGACTACCTTCAACAGCTGCCTCGTAGCTGGTCGCCTTGCTTTCAGCGTGGCCTCCTCAAGGAGTAAAAATTAAAAAGCCTCTTAGTGGGGCTGAGGATGTAGTTCAGAGGTAGAGTGTTTGCCTAACACACCTGACACCCTGGATTCAACACACCCATGCCCACTGTAGCACACTGACACAAACATGCATGTACAAAATAGTAACACATCTTTAATCCCAGCTTTTGGGGGCAGAGACAAGTGAATCTCTGTGAGTTCAAAGCCAGCCTGGTTCACAGAGTGAGTTCCAGGACAGCCAACGCTACACAGAGAAACCCTGTCTCAGAAACAAAAAACAACAGCAACAATAATAATAATGAAAAATAATATATTTTTTATGCCAAACAAACAAAAGAGAGTCCAGCTATAATGGTGCCCACTGCTCGTTAGACACACAGAACTGAGAGGACTGACGCACTCTTCCCTGAACCTCTCAGAGATCACCTCTTCAGGGTTTTTCTGGCCACCTTATTTAAATAACTATCTTACTTCCTTCTCGGGCCCTTTGTCAACCCTGTTGTTTTTCTTTCTAACATTTATTAAAATTTCACAAAACCTCTCATTTGGCTATTTTTTGTTTTGTTTTGTTTCTTAGAGGCAGTGTCTCGGTCTGCAGCCCAGGCTGGCCTTGAACTCATGGGTGCAGGTGCACATATCGGCCAGAAGTGGGCATCAATTCCTTCAGTACTGGAATTGACAGGCAGTGGTGAACTGCCTCATATGGGTTCTGGGAACCGAACCCAGATTTTCTACAAGAGCAGACCTCTCCAGCCTGTCTTTATTTTTGCGTGTGTGTGTGTGTATGTGTGTGTGGTGTGTGTATGTGTGTTGTGTGTGGTGTATGTGTGTGTGTTGTGTGTGGTGTGTGTGTGTGTGTGTGTGTGTGGTGTATGTGTGTGTGGTGTATGTGTGTGGTGTGTGTATGTGTGTGGTGTGTGTGTGTATGGTGTGTGTATGTGTGTGGTGTGTGTGTGTGTGGTGTGTGTGTGTGTGGTGTGTGTGTGTGTGGTGTGTGTATGTGTGTGGTGTGTGTGTGTATGGTGTGTGTATGTGTGTGGTGTGTGTGTGTGTGTGGTGTGTATGTGTGTGTGTGTGTGTGTGGTGTATGTGTGTGTGGTGTATGTGTGTGTGGTGTGTGTATGTGTGTGGTGTGTGTGTGTATGGTGTGTGTATGTGTGTGGTGTGTGTGTGTGTGGTGTGTGTGTGGTGTGTGTGTGTGTGTGGTGTGTGTGTGGTGTGTGTATGTGTGTGGTGTGTGTGTGTATGGTGTGTGTATGTGTGTGGTGTGTGTGTGTGTGGTGTGTGTGTGGTGTGTGTATGTGTGTGGTGTGTGTGTGGTGTGTGTATGTGTGTGTGTGTGTATGGTGTGTGTGTGTGTGGTGTATGTGTGTGTGTGGTGTGTGTGGTGTGTGTATGTGTGTGGTGTGTGTGTGTGTGGTGTGTGTGTGTGTGATGTGTGTGGTGTGTGTGTGTGGTGTGTGTGGTGTGTGTGGTGTGTGTGTGTGTGGTGTGTGTATGTGTGTGGTGTGTGTATGTGTGTGGTGTGTGTGTGTGTGTGTGGTGTATGTGTGTGTGTGTGTGTGGTGTGTGTGTGTGGTGTGTGTATGTGTGTGATGTGTGTGGTGTGTGTGTGTGTGGTGTGTGTGTGTGTGGTGTGTGTGTGTGTGTGTGTGTGTGGGTACATGTGCGCGCGTGCGCGCGTGTGTGTGTGTGTGTGTGTGTTTGTAGGCCAGAAGTCAATGTCAGATGTTTTCTGGATCGCTCTTCGTCTTATCTTTCTGTGGCAGAGTTTCTTGCTAAGCCTGAGTTTATACACTTAGCCTGGCCGGCCAGCCAGTTTCGAAGATCTGCCTGGTTGCCTCCCAAGAGCTGGGACTACAGGTGCGCACCATCCGCAGCTTTCTCACGCGGTCATTGGGAACCCTAACTCAGGTCTTCATGTTTGTGTGCCAGGCATCTCCACCACCCCTATATTCACTTTTATTGCTCTTTTTCTATTCTGGGTTATAAGCTCCCCTAGGGCAATGGATTTGTTCATATTGCTTCTTTAGTATTAGAGTCATGTCTGCTACTTACTAGACAAGCTGTCAGTCGCAGCTTTGTGAATGATGAACGTTGCGCAATACAGAGTCCATTTCGTTCTCGTTTTTGCCTTATTTTAGACAGGGTACCACTGTACAGCCCAGCCTAGCCCGGCCAGGACGCATCTGCCTAGATGTCCTGCGTGCTGGATTTGTAAGTGTGTGCCACCACACTTGGCCTGGACATACAGTTTATAATCATAGCTCAGTTTATAGGCTGCTTACCTAGCATGTGTGAGCCCTGGGTTCGAGCCCAATCACCCATAAACCTGTATGATAGCACATGCCTATGGCACAGCATTTGAGAGATGGAGGCTACATATTAGTTCCAGGCCAGCCTCGGGTCCGTGAAACTCTATCTCAGAGAGAGAGAGAGAGAGAGAGCGAGGAAAGAAAAAAAGTTTGTGCTTTTGTAGGGGGATACAAAGATCGGTGTTCTCTCTCTCCCTCTCTCTCTCTCTCTCTCTCTCTCTCTCATGGCATCTGACTGCATTGCAGATCCCAGACTAGCCTGAAACTAGCTTCATGGTTTTTTGATGGCTTTTTTGTTTATGTTTGTTTTGTTGTTGTTTGTTTGTTTGTTTTTTCAAGACACGGTTTCTCTGTGTAGTCTTGGGTCATAGCAGGATGAAGAGACGCAGGCTGAGCTCTGGTTTAAAAGCGATGCCTGACAGGCCTCAGAGACTAATTGTGCTGTGCTGTGCAGTTTCTGACCTGGGCCACTGAGTGGCGCCATTCCCTACTCTCCAAGCCTGGTCCACCTACCTCCAAACTCAGAAAAACCGTTCCCAGGGGCTCCCTAACCTCCTCAGCGTCCCTGCTGACTTTCTTGTATCCACATTTGTTTAATAATCTTTTCTTTACTCCAGCTTTCCTTCCCTCTAAATGAAATTGAAACCTCATCTAGATATCCTTAATTTTTTTTCCTTGTTGATTTTTTTTTTTTTTTTTTTTTTCGAGACAGGATTTCTTTGTGTAGGCTTGGCTGTCCTGGACTCACTTTGTTGACCAGGCTAGCCTCGAACTTACAGCGATCCTCTTGCCTCTGCCTCCCGAGTGCTGGGATTAAAGCCGTGCGCCACCATGCCCGGCTCTTGTCCCTGCTTTTCCAGCCTTCCCTGAGTCACTATGTCTTGCTTTATGCATCTGACTGGAAGTTCAGCTAGGAATAAGGATCTAAGGCCAGAAGATCAGCTAGCTCAGTGGTAGTTAGAGCGCTCGCCTACACGTTCAAACCCTAGTGCCAAAAAATAAACAGACATTCCCACCAAGAAAACCAAACCAAACCAAGCCCCCCTCCGCCCACCCTCTGACCCCCATCCCCCCCCCCCCCCCCCCCAAGGATCTTCCCACAGAGGCCAGGCAAGAGCACTGCCCAAGTGAGCTACTAATGAGAGCCTCTTCTCAATCGCGCTTTATTGGGAGCGCCCTTGAAGCTGAAGCGAAAGACCCCGAATGCCCGCGAGCGCATCACTTAAATAGCTCTGTGTATGTGACGTGTCAATATCTCATAGGTCGTGTCTGGATGCCTCATTAGCATGCCTCATTAGTATGCCTGTGGCTGAGAGGGCAGCTCCAGAATACTTCATTTGCATACCCCTGTTCGGGAGGGGCAAATTGGGAGAGCTTATGTCCGCGCTAGTGCGGGAGTTATGGTTGCCGCTGTCGCCATTACTGGGTGCAGGCGCGCCTTACAGATAGCCAGTAAAGGGGTGTAGGGAGTGCTGTGACTTAGTCACAGCCTCGTCAGGTCCTGAGGGTGGGGGTCATAGCAGCCAGTGAAGGTCAAAGGCCAAGGAGAAGTCAGCAGTCAGACAGCTGAAGCCTCAGGTAAAAGTGGTGTTGGACGGAGAGGAGAGAATTGCTTGGCAGGCGAGTCCGAGGACGGCCCAGTTCCTGCAGCGCAGAAGGCAAAGGGCAGGAAAGCAAGCCGCGAGATGAGTACATTTGTCCACCGTATGTGAGCCCAGGGGAAGGCTAAAGCCGAGGCCTGTAGGACAAACGTCTGAGTGTGTGGAAGCTTGTATATCACACGGCTAAGGAGCCGTTAGGGAAAATAGGTTCTCCCCGCTGAACCTGTCAGCGTGAGTTAGCTCCTCCAAGCCACATGATGGGAAGAGAGAGCAGACTCCTGAAAGTTGGCCTCTGACCTTCACGTGTGCACCAGTGTAGGCCAAGCTCCCTTGTCACACACACCCCAAGCCAATTAAAAAAAAAAAAAAGTGACGGGAAAATTAAGGAAGCCATGTCCTATCAATATCAACTTGAAGGTTTAGGTTTAGGATTTTGGGGTGCCCCAGGCCTGTGAGTCCCAGGTTTTTATTCATCCCTGCTTGGATAGAGGCATGAGTTCAGTCACCCGCATATCCACTCTGCCGACAGCTCAGCCTGTGTTGTCAGAAGCTTGCGAAATGAGCTTTTGGCTGCTAGGCAAACAGGGGTTCTGATAACTCAGTCACGGTCCTGAAGAGGGGAGTGCAAGCTCTGAGTGAACAGACCCACTTGGCCCAAGGTCCTGGCCACACTGGAGGAGGCAGAGGCTGGCTGAAACAGATGCCAGGGCGCTCTGCCTTGCCAGGCCTAAGACAGGGACTGAGCCACAGATCTGGTTCAGTTCTGTTTTATCTTTATGGTTTCTCCTTTGAACCAGACTCCCTGGACCTCAGTTTCTTTACCTGTGAAAGAGGAGTGATAACAGGCTCTAACAGGATGATTGCGACATTAAGCAAACAAACACATACAAAGCATTTGGTTTTTAACAACCCTGATGTGGGGAGCCGGTGAAGTTCTGAGGGACCGTGTCTTGCTGACAGGAGCTCGTCAAACCAAGGAATCCAGAACCTTGGAAACAGCAAAGCGCTTCCCCCAGTGAGGCTCAGAGGGATGGCAAAGTTCTCCTCCGCTCCAAGGAAGAGTGTTTTCCCACAGAGCGCCATGTGCAAAAATTGTCACCAGGCTGCTCCCATATAGAGCACCTAAACTGACTAGCCATCCTCCTCCTGCCATACCTAAGAAAAGCTGCGAGTTTCCAGCCTGCAGCAGATACCGCCCACCAGATTGAGCACAGCCCACGCGACCCTAGCCTTTCCGTCTGTGTGTCTGTCCTTGCTAAGTAGCTACAGTCGGGTTTTCCTGAGGCTGCAGCACACTATCTCCTGCCCTCTGTTCTTCCCTGAGACATGACAAGCTGAGGGGGAAGGGAAGTTTCCGTTTTCCTTTTTCTCCTTTTTAATTTAGCTTTTGTTTTAGATGTACTCATTCTTAAGCGTATGTGTGTCTGTGTGAACCTGTGTGTGAACATGCCTGCAGTACCACAGGTCTCTTTCTTTTAGTTAAGGCTGTCTTGAAGGAGGGTTGCTCTGGATGTAAAAAGCATTTCAGAAGGAGGCAATAACAGTCTACACATCAATAATCCTAGCTCAGACTGGAACCAAGTGGGAGAAGGAGGAAGAGGAAGTTGTCTTGCGTGTCCGACAAATGAGAAGCATAAATGGCAGCCTGAGCGTAATTGCTCTTACAATCTGTCTGCTTTGCAGAGGGTAGCAGCTGGCTTTCATTCTTACTTCTCAGATTGACTATGAGTAATCTAAAAGGAGAAAACCCAAACATCATTTCATCCTAAAAATACATAAATAGAGCCCCGCGGTGGTGGTGCACGCCTTTAATCCCAGCACTCGGGAGGCAGAGGCAGGCGGATCGATGTGAGTTCAAGGCCAGCCTGGTCTACAAAGCGAGTCCGGGATAGCCAGGGCTACACAGAGAGACCCTGTCTTGAAAAACATAAATAAATAAATAAATAAATAAATCTAGGGGTCCCAGCGTGATAGCACACACCTTTAATACCAGCACTCGGGAGTCAGAAGCAGGCGGATCTCTGTGAGTTCGAGGCCAACCTGGTGAACAGCGTCCAGGACAACCCTGTCGGAAAAAACAGAACAAACAAACCAAACCAAACCAAAACCAAATCTTGGGGCTGGAGAGATGGCTCAGAGCTTAAGACCACTATCTGTTCTCCCAAAAGGTCCTGAGTTCAACTTCCAGCAAGCACTTGGTAGCTTAGGGCCATCTGTACTGAGATCTGATGCCCTCTTCTGGCCTGTAGGTGTACATGCTAGTGACCAGGAACACAGAGAAGCACATGATTTTAAACACCTGAGTCCTGTTTTCAAGCTCGATACTCCTGCAGCTGCAGTGTTCTCTCTTAGAGCCACTCCAAGACCTACTGTTTTCCTCCATGCTAGCAGCCTTGCTCAATGCAAATCCTGTTTCCTGGGCTCCTTCCTAGTCTGTTTTATTAAGATCTCTCTCTCCCTCCCTCCCTCTCTCTCTCCCCTCTCTCCCTCTTCCTCCCTCCTTCTCCTCCCTCTCTCACCTCTCCCTCCCTCTCCCTCTCTCCATCCCTCTCTTCTCTTCTCTCTCTCTCCCCCCTGCCTCCCCCCACCCCCTCATGCCTCTCTCCAGGGTCTTACTATGCGGCCCTGGCTGGCCTGGAACTCACTGTTTTTTGTTTTTGTTTTGTGTGGGGTTTTTTTTTTTTTTTTTTTTTTTTTTTTGGTTTTTTGAGACAGGGTCTCTCTGTGTAGTCTTGGCTGTCCTGGACTCACTCTGTAGACCAGGCTGGCATCACACTCATAGAGACCACCTGCCCACGCCTCTGAAGTGCTTGGATTAAAGGCGTACGTCACAACACCTGGAAGAGTTTATTTTTTTATATTTATATGTGTGAATATTTTGCCTGCATGTATGTGTGTGCACCACATATATGCCTGGTGCCCACAGAGATCAGGAAAAGGTGTTGAACCCGAGCTGGAATAGGAGTTAAAGCCTCTGTGAGCCGCCACTGAGCAGCCATGTGGTTGCTGGGAGAGCAAGGGGGGCTCCTATGTGCTGAGCCCATTCTCTGGCCTGAACATATTTCTTTTTTTTAAAAAAAATTTTATTTATTTATTTATTTATATAGTATTCTGCCTGCAGGCCAGAAGAGGACACCAGATCTCATTATAGATGGTTGTGAGCCACCATGTGGTTGCTGAGAATTGAACTCAGGACCTCTGGAGGAGGAGACAGTGCTCTTAACTTCCCAGCCATCTCTCTAGCCCATATGTGATGTTTTATATTTGCAAGTTTTTTATAATGAAGTATATTTAAGATAAATAACAGGTAAAAATACATGTATAATGAAAGAGGACCTGGAAAAATGGCTTAGTGGTTAAAAGCACTTGCTGCCTTTGCAGAGGACCCAGGCTCTGTACCCAGCGTGCACATGGCAACTCACCACCATGTGTGACTACAATTCCAAGGAATCTGATGCCATCCTCTGGCTTCTGTGGGCACCAGGCACACATACATCATACATGCAGGCAGAGCACTACTGCATGTAAAATAAATAAAAGCATACAGCTTTAAGAAAAAAGGTAGGAGCTATATTTCTAATTCTTTTCTACTTTTTTGTTTTTTAAATTATATTTCTTTTTAATTTAATTTTAATTTTTTGAGACAATGTTTCTCTGTGTAGCCTTGTTTGTTCTGGACTCATTTTGTAGACCAGGCTCGCCTCAAACTCACAGAGATCTGCTTGCCTCTGCCTCCCCGAGTGCTGGGTTTATAGGAGTGTACTACTGCACCCAGCCTCTACTTTTATTCCTGTGTTTATTTATTCATTCAATAAACATTTTCTCACATGCCTGAACCACACTAAGTCCTAAGGATACAAGGAAATGCCACTGAGGCTGGCCATAGTATTGCACACCTTTAATTCCAGCACTGGGAGGCAGGGGCAAGAGGGTCTCTGTGAGTTCTAGTCCAGCTTGGTCTACATAGCAAGCTCCAGGACAGCCAGGACTACATAAAGAGACCCTGTGTCAGAAAACAAAACAAAAGAAACAATTACAAGGAGCCACTGTCAGACCTAGTGAGGTAATGGACTCACAGTCTGGTAACTGCACACAGTGGGTCTTCAGTGTAGGGTTGATGGATTGGTGGACCACACTGCTTTTCAAATAGGCACCCCATGAATTAATCAATTAACAGCTGAATAACAAGCCGCTGGCTCAGATACAGACGCCTCCTATATGAACCTCCATCTGGAAGATTCCGACATAGGTGCTATGTTATCAGTACATTGCAGAGGAGGCTGAGATAAAGCAGGTGGAGGCAGGGTTGAACCCAGGAAGTCAGATGCCACGCTGTGCTCAGTAGACTGGGGTCGTGTAGAATGGAAGTCCTCAAGGGGCCGTGCCACTCATCACTATGTGACATGTAGAAGTCACTACAACTTTCTGGTTGAAAGAGGCCAGCACTGGAATCAAAGCTAATTCTTCCGAGCTCAAGTCTGGCTTCCCCCCCTCCCAAATGATTCCCCGCCTTCCAGTTTTATGTTTCATGCCCTAGGGCCAGCAGGGTGTGGTGGCACACGCCACTAATCCCACCACTGGGGAGGCAGAGGCAGGAGGATCGCTGTGAGTTCAAGGCCAGCCTGGTCTACAAAGCAAGTTCTGGACAGTCAAGGCTACACAGAGAAACCCTGTCTTGAAACACACACACACACACACACACACACACACACACACACACACACACACACACACACAAAATTTACTTATTTATTATGTATACTGTATTTAGCCTGCATGTACACCTGCAGGCCAGAAGAGGGCACCAGATCTCATTTTGAATGGTTATGAGCCACCTCGTGGTTGCTGGGAATTGAACTCAGGACTTCTGGAAGAACCCTTAACCCCTGAGCCATCTCTCCATTTAGAGCAATATATATAGTCTGAGGTTTCATGCATGCTTTCTCGCTGAGGAGAAAACGGAGACTTGCAGCAGCACCTCAGGTGGACCTGGGCTTCTTTCTGTGACTCCTCTCAGTCCCTGATCTAAACGAGAGTATTTCCTGGTGTACTTCCTAGTATAAGGAATGCTTGCCACCAAGGGTTCATTCAGAAAGTACATAGCCAAACCCTGCTAGGAATGAAAGACCGGTGAGGGGTCCATTTCTTTCTGGAGGACAGCTTTGGGAAACTATACCAGGAAACAAGAGAGGGCAGAGGAGTCTCCACGTAAAAACAAAAGCTGCCCAACGATCCCCTGCACTGCTCCTTCCTCGGCAGGAGGGCGGCCCCCACTTATGCAAAGGATGATTATCTGAACACATGTGTGTGTGTGTGTGTGTGTGTGTGTGTGTGTGTGTGTGTTTTGCCGGCACCAGCCAGAATTTTAAAACGGCAATGCTTAAGCAAAAACCTGGCTTGCCACGGTGGTCATAGGGATCCTTGACAGATCTTGCTCCTTGCTTGAGTTTCAAAGGTCGATGCAGGGCCCAGCAAGACGGTTGCCCCAGGGTCTCTTTACTGCCCTTGTGAGCTTCGCCTGCACCATCCAGCCTCCAAATTCATCACGTCGTTTTTCTTCAGAAACCTTTTCCTGATTCGCTTGTAAGCTTTTATCCTTTCCTTCCCTGTATCCCTAAACAGAATTCTACAGGCGCCTGTGTCTGTCTATCTGTCTCTGTCTCCCTCCCCCGGACACCCCTGTCTCACATCACACACACACACACACACACACACACACACACACACACAATGTTGTAGACAGATTCCATCTCAGGCTTCCCTGACAGTGCTATGCTCCGCTCCCATACTGGAACAAGTTCACCCCCCCCCCCCACCATTACCCTCCCTCAGGAGACAGATTTAGCCTTCCACCTGAAGTTGATTAAGGACTGAATTTCTGTGGCATCTACTTGTGAGGCTGCAGCTTAGGGGCCTGGTGACTAGCAGTCTGGGTCAGTGTGCCTATGTGTGTGCGCGCGCGTGTGTGTGTGTGTGTGTGTGTGAAGGCGTTTTCCTTAAACAGGACTCTAAGTGTACGGGAGGGGAGCTTGGGGAGCGGGTAAGGGATTCAAAGAGCAGTGTTGATCCCTGCTTTCCTGGGAACTCCTATTTTGAGGAAAATATCAGAGATCAATCAGACTGAGGCGGGGCATGGGGTCCCAAGCCTTTAATCCCAGCACTTGGGAGGCAGAGGCAGGCGGATCGCTTTGAGTTCGAGGCCAGCCTGGTCTACAAAAGCGAGTCCAGGACAGTCAAGGCTACACAGAGAAACCCTGTCTCGAAAAAAAAAAAAAAAAAAAAAAAAACAGAGACCAGACTGGGTGAACCAAGGGTTCAGAGGAGCTTTGGGGAGCAGAGACAGTTCATTTACAAGCCTACATTCAAACGCACTTGTAGATGCATTAATGCTGGGACGTGTGGTCCAGGAGACATGTGGTCCCATGTCCCACGGTGACACAGGACAGGCCTCCCAGAGAGCGTTGGGGACTGTGCTAGGGGAACAGTGTCCACGGAGGTGGGCTGCTAAGTGCCGCTGGGCACTGGCACCAACTGAGGCACCTGCTCAGGCTGCAGAGCTGAGCACAGACCAGCTGGGTGAAGGATCCGACAACAGGCCTGCCCGCTGGCTCTCTGGTCCCTCTGTGTGCGCGCGCGCTTAGGCCTCCGCGTTCGCCACCGCCCACTCCTCAGTCGCAGACCCTCTGCAGCCACTCCTCCGGATTCCCCTGCACAGTCTTCTGACATCTCTTCAAACCCAATTATCGAATTAATTGACGTGCGACGCAAGAGGCAAACTCCACGGGGCTCAGATTTATCCTCCGGCCTCTGCACGCCCCGGCCGGGCGAGATTTACTGGGCTTCGAGCACGGCGACAGTTCAAACCTTTGATTAATCATGTTTTTCTCCCGGCCCTATAATTTAGTTGCTCTTTTTCCCCCTCCTTGTTTTATTTATTTATTTATTTTTTTATCAGTAGAAACAGAGACGGAGTCCTCATCAGCTTCAATTACAAATATTAAGGCCCCTGGACAGCACTTTGACAGAGAGGCGGCCTGCCTCGCTCCGTCGTCCCGCCCCCCTAAATCATCGCCGAATTAACATCACAATCGGCGGCCGGCGCGCGCGCGCTTGCGGGGCGCAGACCTAAACTGTGGCATATTGTCGGCGCTCGGTCTCGGTCACGCCCGCGGGGGCTCGCAGCGCCTCGGCCGCCTCCTCCGCTCCGCACGGTCCCCCTCGGCCTCCCGGGGATCCCGGCGGAGGCTCCGGATCGCCGCGCCTTGTGGCCGGCAGGAGGCGCTGCGGGCGAGCCGGGGTGCGCCAGGGTGGGCGCGGTGGGCTTGGCCCAGAGTGGGAGATCCGGGGGTGGGTGGGAGGCTCAGTGCAAACCAGATGCAAAGGAAAGGCTCCCCGGGCTGCAGCAGCCTTGGGGATATCACTTTCTACACCTTTGGGTGAGATTCCAAACCCTTGCAAGGGGTGTTGGCCCAGTGGGCTGGCAAGGAGGTAGGAGAGGCCAAGGGCAGAATTTCTTCAAGTCCTGAGCGCATATTAGGGATAGCTGGGCCTAAATGAGAGCTCAAAGGCTTGAAGATAAGCTTAAGGCAGGCCAGGGTGAGGGTCTGTTGTCGAGGGGGCGGTGTCGGTCTGTCGCCTTTAGAAGGCCTTTCAAAGCAGCCAGATTTTAAATGACGGCTTCTTTTTCGGGGGCATGGAGGTGGGGTATACTTGGCTCTCCCGCTCTAGAAAAGGGACAGTCCTTCTCCTGACCCTTTCGAGCCTTTACGAATGAAAGGAGGACTCGGGAAGAAAAAAGAAATGTCAATCCAGGAGTCTAGGCTTCCAGATAGTTTCCCTATTCACCTGCCTTTCCAGTCTGGCCTGTATCAATCTCCAGGACCCCCCCCCTTTTTTTTTTTTTTTTTTTTTGCCTAGCAACATCTCAACCAATCAAAATGCAATTAAACCTGCCAAGTCAGCTCATCCCTAACTGGGATTGGCTGCTCGCGGTTATGCGTAGTCCAAGTTTTCATTGGCTGACGGCCACCTGTATGGAAATGAGAATTACCGGAGACTCTGAGGCCCTCCTCGGCGGTGCAGACCTGTGGCTTACTGCGCCTGAAAACCTGCAAGCTCAGAGCCAAAGCTGTTTCTTGCCCGAGGCTATTCGACCTCACAAAAGAGAGCTCTCAAACTCCCTCGCCTCTTTTTTTTTTTTTTTTTCCTCTTCTGCGCTTCAGTTTGGGCCCAATCTGAGAGAAACTAGACCAAATGAGGCAGAAATAATGCAGAATGTGCCGAATTTTGGCATCTTTGCATTTCCTCGGTTCAGTGTCAGCATTCTTCCTCGTCCACCCCAGAGGTGGCTTCTCTCCACGCGGAGTCCCTCACCCGGCAGCCACTGTTCTTAAGATCATCTCGATGGTCTTAGCTCTCCCAAGTTCCAACAGTCCCCTGCTTGCTACTCAAAATCCAGGCAGCTCTCACAACAATCCACTTTAGGAGGGAGTTAGAGGGGGAGACCATACCCTCCCCTTAAAAAAAAAAAAAAAAAAAAAAAAAAAAAGCCTTCCATCCTCTTTCCTCATCCATTTTCTCCGAGGGAGCCGAGTTTGACAGCGAATTCATTCCGAGCGGGGAGGGTGATTTATTCTTCAAATATACCGACAAGTGCGGGCATGATGGAGCCCATTAAAATGTTGGGAGATTGTTTTTATGATTGAAGTCTGTATTACTCCAACCATAAAGAAAGAGAGCAAGGAGTCATTAGCATTTTCATGATGGTGTATTTCTGCTTGTCTCCGCGCCATCACTCATCTTTACTGCCCGTCCCTTTGCTCTCGCTCTGCTACAACGAGGAGAGACTGAAGCCCGAGTTAGGGTTGGGGGCTGCGGGAGGCGGGGGCCAGAGATCCCCCCAGACGCTCTGCCCTTCACGCCAAATCCTCACCCTCTCTGGGACGCAGATCTGGGGGGTGAGAGGGACACAGAGGTGAAGCCTCCACTTCCTCTAGCCAGCTCCTCGTGCCTCAGTGGTGGCAACAGGATCGCCTTGAAGTCCTGGGTGGGCTGGCCTGGCGTTGGGAATAGGGATGTACCCCTTCTTTTCTTTGGCCCATCCTTTCCTGACCTACACACCTCTTGGGGCTCTCCAGGATCATCGGTATGGGAATAAACCCAAGACGTTTTTGTCAAAGTGCCTTGGCTTGGAGACACCGGAGCAGGAGAGAGCAGGAGGGAGGAGGCCCCAAGCCTCTGGGCTGGGAACTGTGTTGTCAAGAAGTTGGAAGTCTAGGCATTTGGTTTCTGATTCTGTTACTCCCGACAGGTCCCCCGGCTCTGTCCTAGTTCCTCAGCTCGGGACGTCTCCCCAACTCCCTAAATCCTCAGTTCTTAGCACCCCAAGATTCTCCAATACCCCAAGGAACCAATTCATTCCTTCAATGAGATAACTGGGTCTGGGAGGCAGCTCAAGGGTAGAGCACTTGCCTACATCGTGTGAACGGCTTTGTTCAATCCAAAGCACCTGTAAGAAGGAAGCGCAAATCACCACCACCACCGCCAGGGTGGGAGCTTGGAGTAGGCGGGTGATGGGCAAACACTGCCGCCAGGTGCCCAGGGGTCGCTGGGTCTTGTGTGCTCACTCTCTTGGTCAGATGAGGCTCTACAGTGAGGAAACACCCACTTCTGACTGAGTGCAGTCTGCCTGCGTGCTGTAATGTCCCACGGTGTGTTTTGAATTGGGGCCTGGTTTTGGTAAAGGCTACATTAAAGGGAGGTGATGGGAGCGAAGAGGTCATGGAAAAATCAAGACCTGAACTTGCTCTGTCTTCATTACCTGATGCTGCCCAAGAGAAGGGGTCTCTGAAGTAGAAGTTGGGGTGACTGACATATCGCCCTGTCAGTCAACTTTATCTGGTTCCATTCAAAAGTATGGAGGGCTGGTAAGACCTTGAAGGTTCTAAGGAGTTTTGGTAGGAGTTTTCTTGTTTTGGTCATCGGGTCTGGGTAGTTAGACAGTGGCTAACACCCTTTAATCGTTTAGGTAACGTTTATTGAGCACCTATTATGTGCCTTTTGATTTACCACAGCCTCCCCTTTTCACACCCCGTACCGACAAGAGTTGTTGGGTCCCGGGCAGGGTAGTGGCCCACAGGGAGAGGGAGTGAAGAGGTGAGAAGCCCCTTCAGAGCCTGCACAGTGCCCAGAGGCTGCCGCGGGAGCGGCTCCAGATTTACAGCTGCCCTGGTGCTGGTGCCATAAAAGCAAACGATCCTTCTCTGTACTAATTTCTGTGTAATTAGATCTCTCCTGGCATGGAAAGTGGGAAGCAGGGGGCCGGCCAGAAGGAGAGGGTGCCAAGGACTCTTCTCAGAGTCTTTCCTGGGAGAAGGGGCCTGCAGGACAGGCATGGCTTCTTGTGGGTTGGACACACTGATCCGCACCCACCATGGCCGAGAGGAGAAAGTCAATGGCGCGTGCGAGCGCATGGAGACTAGGAAATCTTGATGTGCCAACACAGTGGAGCCCAGGATAGGAACAGAGAGGTCTGGGATGATGCAGCAAACACCTAGACGCCAGAAGAATATCTCGTGCCCAGCCCGTGTGCACATAGAAGGCATTGCAATCCCCAAAGGAGCTACATACACACAGCAAGACCTCTCGGAAGGCGTGAGCAGCACAGATTCCCTTCAGAGAGCCACCTACATTTGCATCAGCATATGCAACACACACACACACACACACACACACACACCTACATGAAAGCATATACACGCTTCTCTTAATCAAGAGCAAAATTTATAGGGTCTACACTTAATAGGAGCTAAGCAAGTGTTTGACACCCCCCCCCCCCCCCAGTGCTCGCTACACACTCATCCCTTAGAGGAAACTAAATGACAAATAAGACTCTTTGCTTAAGTAAGATTTCTTTAAGTTGCTTGAAGATGAATCTTATGGTGGAAAAAAGATGAGGGCTGCAACAGAAATCAAGGCAAACACAGGGGTGCTTAAGAGACAGAATGTACTCTTCCCCCCACCCCCCGGCCCCCGCCCCGGACTCTTATTTTTTCCTTGGGAGGAAGAACATCTCAGAGAGGAGAGAGCACCACTGTTATTTTTGCTGTCCTCCATTCCCATCCCGCGGTGACAAACAAGGAACAGTGGGTATGGCCGTAATACTGTTTGGAGCAGCGCTGTGCTGTGCTAAAGTATTCATCATCCACTCAAGTGTGCTTGTAGAGGGCCCTCAGAGGGCCTCTTACCCAGTCTCCCTCTGCAGCTCGCACCTCTTTCATGGAAGCTTACCCAGGAGCCAGCCAGCCTGTTTCAACACTCCTGCCGAAATGAGGCTCTGTACTTCCCGCTCAGCCTGCCCCTGCCACTGGACAGCTGCAGGGGGTGAGGACATCATTTGGCAGAATCGAAATCTGTCTTCCTTTAATTCCGGAATATACTAATTCTAACTGCCTGTCATATCTCCTTGAGTTATTCTAATGTTTTAAGACCGGTTCAATCTAAGCATTAATCGTCCCCCCACCATGGCAATAACAATTAGGTACCCATTGGAAAATCAGAGATTCTGATCTCTGCAGATGACTGCCATGTACTTATCTTAAGCCCTTGTTCTAATGGGTAATTTCTGATTAACCCGAGTAATGAAAATGTATCACAATAAAGGAAGATTTGTCATGCCTTGTTATCGCGTCACAAGGCCATCCTTTTAGATACCTGCCATAATGTCGGGATATTTCTACCCCAATAAAACATGGTCACGATGCACATGGCTAATAAAAAGGAAAAAAAAGCTGTGTATTAAAATATGTTGAATATGATTTGCATGAGTGGTATAAATATAAAAAAACCACCACCACCATCATCACGGTCAACATCATCAACGTCGGCATCCCCTGTTTATTTGCCTTTTGAAATCCCTGCCCGGCCTTGAGGGTGGGAGGTAGATAAAGGAAGAAAGAGGTAGAAAATATAGCGTTTATTAAATGCTTAACATTGTTAGGTGCTGTTTTCAGCACACCCCTAATGGGAGGAACCTGGGCTCAAACACCACAAGTCACTTGCAGGTCATTGGGTGGGAGGTAGACAATTAGGATCTTAACCCAGTCTGATTTTTAAGAAGGAATTTTTTACTCTCTCTATGGACTGGATAATACGACTCTGGCCCCACAGAGCCATGCTGGGTCTATATTACCGACACGGCACTGATGGTGAGACAGGCTGGGCTCAATGACTATGCTCCCACACTCAGGAGTCCTCCAGAGAGGGACTGGGCGTACAGGAACTTGAAGTCCTCCTCGCTTCCGCGCGGTCACGCGGCGGCCTTCACTCAGGGTGCCCACACGGCATGGTGCACAGTGCCGTGCACGCTATTATATTGCCTACTGATGAAGCCTCAGAACCCTGTCACAGCCAAGCGATGGCCAGCAAGCGGGTCTCAGGAAGGCCGCAGCACGTCCCTGACTCTCTGGTGGAACGGGAGCAGCCAGCAGGGGTCGCCAGCACACCAGGAATTACTGCTTTCCAGGGCGGTCTCCAGCACCAAAAGGACAGGAGTGTCGCCCGCCCCCCCCACCTTCGCTCTTCTCCGAAAACCTCTGCTGACCCCTCCCCTTTCCCGCCTCCTTCCCCCTCCCATCCTTTTACAGCCTGAGATTTCTAAGCACCAGCTGAGCTGCTGTTGCCCCTCAAGTCTTCACTCCACCTTCCTGAACCCCAACCCAGATAAGGGACCAGGAACGCGGCTCTCAGTGGCCAGAGAGCAAAGGAGGAACCTGTAGCCCCAGTCTCCCGGTTCAGCCTCGGGCGAAGGCTAATGTGGATGCCTCCTTCCTGTCACTGCTTCCCCAAACCCGTCTTGGCATCACCGACCAGACCTGGCCTTCACCTTCTTTTTTTCTTTTTATGAGACAGGGTTTCTCTGTGTAGCCTTGGCTGTCCTGGACTAGCTTTGTAGACCAGACTGGCCTCGAACTCACAGCTGTCCGCCTGCCTCTGACTCACAAGTGCTGAGATTAAAGGCGTGTGTCACCACTGCCAGCCTGGCCTTGATCTTCTTTGTCTTGCCCTGATACCCATCTAAGGACCCAGCACAACCCTCCTCAGAACTCCAAAGTCTTTTAGTGCCCTCATTTTCTGGAGTTATCTGTGGTTACCCACTGAGGACACAGGAAGAGGACCTGGTGCTTAGCCTCAAGGGGATGGAGGGGATAGTGTCCGTTTTCTGCAGGAAGGGGACCCTGAGGAGGCTGTGTAGGCAGTTTTGGCTGCTTGCTGGGCTGGGAGGGGCTCTCCTCTGCTCTTTCCTGCTTCTCTCTCCTCCCTTGCTGTAGCAACAGTGCCCCAGCTCCCCCACCCATCTCTTTGCTGATCCCCTCCCTTCAACTCCTGGCGCCCAGTGATTGGCGGCTGCCTGCTGCAGAACAGACTAGGTTTATGGCTTTGCGGCAGCTGGGAAGAAAGCAAAGCCGGAGATAGAAAAATGGAAATCGACCAAGAAAATTGAGAACAACGAGAGGGAGAGAGAGAGAGGAGAGAGAGAGAGAGGCAGAGACAGAGACAGACAGAGACAGAGAGGAACAGCGCGCGGGAGAGAGCGAGAGGCGAGGAGGAGGAGAGAGAGAGAGAGAGAGAGAGAGAGAGAGAGAGAGAGAGAGAGAGAAAGAGACAGAGGCAGAGATGAGACAGAGACAGAAAGACAGAGAGAAACAGAGAGACACACAGAGAGAGACACAGAGGGAGAGAGAGACAGAGACAGAGAGAAACAGAGAGACACACAGAGAGAGACACAGAGGGAGAGAGAGACAGAGACAGAGAGACAGAGAGAAACAGAGAGACACACAGAGAGAGACACAGAGGGAGAGAGAGACAGAGACAGAGAGACAGAGACAGAGATAGACAGAGACAGAGACAGAGAGGGACAGAGAGAGAGAAAGAGACAGACACACACACACACACACACACACACACACACACAGAGAGAGAGAGAGAGAGAGAAGAGGGAGAAAATCCCCCCTAAGAATATTAAAATAAAAAAATAATATTAGAGCCGGGTGTGGTGGCGCACGCCTTTAACTCCAGCCCTTGGGAGGCAGAGGCAGGCGGATCACTGTGAGTTGGAGGCCAGCCTGGTCTACAAAGTGAGTCCAGGATGGCCAACGCTACACAGAGAAACCCTGTCTCGAAAAACCAAAATAATAATAATAATAATAATAATAATAATAATAATAATAATAATAATAATAATAAAAACATTAGAAACCAGAGTTAGTACTGCGAGGGACCCACTGAGGCAGAGATACTGATATCCACAGACCATGCAGAAGGGACGGAGGAAAAACAGAGAGGGTAGGATAGGGATGTGCCAAGCTTTCCAAGGCAGGCGCAGGAGCTGCCAGTACGACCGTCCTTGTGTGTATTTAAGGTCTCCAGAGATCAATTCCACGATACAGACCAGCATGGAGGATCTTGCTATGGATCCCACTTCATCCCACAGGGTGCTGTAACTTAGCTATTGTCATGGTAGCCTCTTCCGTGCACATCTTCCTGGAGTTTTAAAGCCACTGCTGAAATGCCCTCCTTGAGAGCAATTGGATTTAGTGTGGAAACATCTTGTTCCATGTTCCTTGAAATGCATAGCAAGCGGCTATGAGATCAGGAGGGGCCTGGGCATTAGGGCCTCCCTTTGTAGGCATGAGTGACTTGCAAGGTTGCTAGGTGGCCTGTCACGGCCTCGGCTGACACACGCTGTTCGCACCTTATGGTTACTTCTGTGATTATTTTACCTTAGATCAGTGTCCGCCCTTCTCTGCCGTGTCTACAAAGCCTTGTCTGTGGTTATCAAGTGGGCCAGTGAATGCCCCTGGAGACA